>NW_027517122.1:0-48175 GCF_048772815.1 Callospermophilus lateralis | reverse complement strand
ATCTCTGTGGTATTGATGAGTTCACTAGAGTCCACTTAGCTGCCCAATTTTTTCACTCTTCTAGGATGAAGCGTTCGTTCCAGTAACAGTTTGATTTTTAGGTTGCACTCTATTTCCTCCTATACAGATAGATGTGTTTTTTAAGTCTAAATAAAACACGGTTTGTGCTAGCTCCTTGAAACTTGACAAAATAAAGTAGTTCTGAGTTCTGTCTTTGTGGTTTGTTTTCTCTTGAAATAGACCACAAGCAAACACTGCGTAAAACACCTTCATTGGAAAGGTGTGCCAAGCTTCCAAAATACTACTGGTTTTCTGAATACTCGGCAAATTTTTTTTCATCCGACCTTGATGATCTCTGTGGTACTGATCAGTTCACTAAGTCCACTAGCTGCCCAATTTCACTCTTCTAGGTTGAAGCGTTCGTTACCAGTAACAGTTTGAATTTTAGGTTTCACTCTATTTCCTCCTATACAGATAGATGTGTTCTTTAAGTCTAAATCAAACACGGTTTGTGCTAGCTCCTTGAAACTGACAAATAAAGTAGTTCTAAGTTCTGTCTTTGTGGTTTGTTTCCTCTTGAAATAGCCACAAGCAAAGACTGCGTAAAACACCTTTCATTGGAAAGGGGTGCCAAGCTTCCAAAAACTACTGGTTTTCTGAATACTCGGCAAAATTTTTTTCATCCGACCTTGATGATCTCTGTGGTAATGATCAGTTTACTTAGTCCACTTAGCTGCCCATATTCACTCTTCTAGGATGAAGCGTTCGTTACTAGTAACAGCTTGAGTTTTTAGTTTCACTCTATTTCCCCTATATATATACATGTGTTTGGAAGTCTAAATCAAACACGGTTTGTGCTAGCTCCATGAAACTTGACAAATAAAGTAGTTCTAAGATCTGTCTTTGTGGTTTGTTTCCTCTTGAAATAGCCACAAGCAAAGACTGCGTAAAACCACATTCATTGGAAAGGTGTTCCAAGCTTCCAAAATACTACTGGTTTTCTGAATACTCGGCAAATTTTTTTTTATCCGACCTTGATGATCTCTGTGGTAATGATCAGTTCACTAAGTCCACTTAGCTGCCCACCTTTCACTCTTCTAGGATGAAGCGTTCGTTACCAGTAACAGTTTGAATTTTTAGGTTTCACTCTATTTCCTCCTACACAGATAGATGTGTTTTTTAAGTCTAAATCAAACACAGTTTGTGCTAGCTCTTGAAACTGGACAAAAGAAAGTAGTTCTAAGTTCTGTCTTTGTGGATTGTTTTCTCTTGAAATAGCCACAAGCAAACACTGCGTAAAACACCTTCATTGGAAAGGTGTTCCAAGCTTGCAAATTACTACTGGTTTTCTGAATACTCGGCAAATTTTTTTCATCCGACCTTGATGATCTCTGTGGTAATGATCAGTTCACTAAGTCCACTTAGCTGCCCAATTTTCACTTCTTCTAGGATGAAGCGTTCGTTACCAGGAACAGTTTGAATTTTTAGGTTTCACTCTATTTCCTCCTATACAGATAGATGTGTTTTTTAAGTCTAAATCAAACACGGTTTGTGCTAGCTCCTTGAAACTTGACAAAATAAAGTAGTTCTAAGTTCTGTCTTTGTGGTTTGTTTCCTCTTGAAATAGCCACAAGCAAACACTGCGTAAAACACCTTTATTGGAAGGTGTTCCAAGCTTCCAAAATACTACTGGTTTTCTGAATACTCGGCAATTTATTTCATCCGACTTTGATGATCTCTATGGTATTGATGAGTTCACTAAGTCCACTTAGCTGCCCAATTTTCACTCTTCTAGGATGAAGCGTTCGTTACCAGTAACAGTTTGAATTTTTAGGTTGCACTCTATTTCCTCCTATACAGATAGATGTGTTTTTAAGTCTAAATAAAACACGGTTTGTGCTAGCTCCTTGAAACTTGACAAAATAAAGTAGTTCTGAGTTCTGTCTTTGTGGTTTGTTTTCTCTTGAAATAGCCACAAGCAAACACTGCGTAAAACACCTTCATTGGAAAGGTGTGCCAAGCTTCCAAAATACTACTGGTTTTCTGAATACTCGGCAAATTTTTTTTCATCCGACCTTGATGATCTCTGTGGTAATGATGAGTTCACTAAGTCCACTTAGCGGCCCAATTTTCACTCTTCTAGGATGAAGCGTTCGTTACCAGTAACAGTTTGAATTTTTAGGTTTCACTCTATTTCCTCCTATACAGATAGATGTGTTTTTTAAGTCTAAATCAAACACGGTTTGTGCTAGCTCCTTGAAACTGGACAAAATAAAGTAGTTCTAAGTTCTGTCTTTGTGGTTTGTTTCCTCTTGAAATAGCCACAAGCAAAGACTGCGTAAAACACCTTCATTGGAAAGGTGTGCCAAGCTTCCAAAAACTACTG
Organism: Callospermophilus lateralis; assembly: GCF_048772815.1. Classification (NCBI taxonomy): domain Eukaryota; kingdom Metazoa; phylum Chordata; class Mammalia; order Rodentia; family Sciuridae; genus Callospermophilus; species Callospermophilus lateralis. The sequence goes on along the minus strand of NW_027517122.1, from coordinate 45,789 downwards.
GTTTTCTGAATACTCGGCAAAATTTTTTTTCATCTGACCTTGATGATCTCTGTGGTAATGATCAGTTTACTTAGTCCACTTAGCTGCCAATATTCACTCTTCTAGGATGAAGCGTTCATTATTAGTAACAGCTTGAGTTTTTAGGTTTCACTCTATTTCCTCCTATATATATAGATGTGTTTGGAAGTCTAAATCAAACACGGTTTGTGCTAGCTCCTTGAAACTTGACAAAATAAAGTAGTTCTAAGTTCTGTTTTTGTGGTTTGTTTCCTCTTGAAATAGCCACAAGCAAAGACTGCGTAAAACACCTTCATTGGAAAGGTGTGCCAAGCTTCCAAAATACTACTGGTTTTCTGAATACTCGGCAAATTTTTTTTATCCGACCTTGATGATCTCTGTGGTAATGATCAGTTCACTAAGTCCACTTAGCTGCCCAACTTTCACTCTTCTAGGATGAAGCGTTCGTTACCAGTAACAGTTTGAATTTTTAGGTTTCACTCTATTTCTCCTATACAGATAGATGTGTTTTTTAAGTCTAAATCAAACACGGTTTGTGCTAGCTCCTTGAAACTTGACAAAATAAAGTAGTTCTAAGTTCTGTCTTTGTGGTTTGTTTCCTCTTGAAATAGCCACAAGCAAACACTGCGTAAAACACCTTTATTGGAAAGGTGTTCCAAGCTTCCAAAATACTACTGGTTTTCTGAATACTCGGCAAATTTATTTCATCCGACCTTGATGATCTCTATGGTATTGATGAGTTCACTAAGTCCACTTAGCTGCCCAATTTTCACTCTTCTAGGATGAAGCGTTCGTTACCAGTAACAGTTTGAATTTTTAGGTTGCACTCTATTTCCTCCTATACAGATAGATGTGTTTTTTAAGTCTAAATAAAACACGGTTTGTGCTAGCTCCTTGAAACTTGACAAAATAAAGTAGTTCTGAGTTCTGTCTTTGTGGTTTGTTTTCTCTTGAAATAGCCACAAGCAAACACTGCGTAAAACACCTTCATTGGAAAGGTGTGCCAAGCTTCCAAAATACTACTGGTTTTCTGAATACTCGGCAAATTTTTTTCATCCGACCTTGATGATCTCTGTGGTAATGATGAGTTCACTAAGTCCACTTAGCTGCCCAATTTTCACTCTTCTAGGATGAAGCGTTCGTTACCAGTAACAGTTTGAATTTTTAGGTTTCACTCTATTTCCTCCTATACAGATAGATGTGTTTTTTAAGTCTAAATCAAACACGGTTTGTGCTAGCTCCTTGAAACTGGACAAAATAAAGTAGTTCTAAGTTCTGTCTTTGTGGTTTGTTTCCTCTTGAAATAGCCACAAGCAAAGACTGCGTAAAACACCTTCATTGGAAAGGTGTGCCAAGCTTCCAAAAAACTACTGGTTTTCTGAATACTCGGCAAAATTTTTTTTCATCTGACCTTGATGATCTCTGTGGTAATGATCAGTTTACTTAGTCCACTTAGCTGCCCAATATTCACTCTTCTAGGATGAAGCGTTCATTATTAGTAACAGCTTGAGTTTTTAGGTTTCACTCTATTTCCTCCTATATATATAGATGTGTTTGGAAGTCTAAATCAAACACGGTTTGTGCTAGCTCCTTGAAACTTGACAAAATAAAGTAGTTCTAAGTTCTGTTTTTGTGGTTTGTTTCCTCTTGAAATAGCCACAAGCAAAGACTGCGTAAAACACCTTCATTGGAAAGGTGTGCCAAGCTTCCAAAATACTACTGGTTTTCTGAATACTCGGCAAATTTTTTTTTATCCGACCTTGATGATCTCTGTGGTAATGATCAGTTCACTAAGTCCACTTAGCTGCCCAACTTTCACTCTTCTAGGATGAAGCGTTCGTTACCAGTAACAGTTTGAATTTTTAGGTTTCACTCTATTTTCTCCTATACAGATAGATGTGTTTTTTAAGTCTAAATCAAACACGGTGTGTGCTAGCTCCTTGAAACTTGACAAAATAAAGTAGTTCTAAGTTCTGTCTTTGTGGTTTGTTTCCTCTTGAAATAGCCACAAGCAAACAATGCGTAAAACACCTTTATTGGAAAGGTGTTCCAAGCTTCCAAAATACTACTGGTTTTCTGAATACTCGGCAAATTTTTTTTCATCCGACCTTGATGATCTCTGTGGTAATGATCAGTTCACTAAGTCCACTTAGCTGCCCAATTTTCACTCTTCTAGGATGAAGCGTTCGTTACCAGTAACAGTTTGAATTTTTAGGTTTCACTCTATTTCCTCCTATACAGATAGATGTGTTTTTTAAGTCTAAATCAAACACGGTTTGTGCTAGCTCCTTGAAACTTGACAAAATAAAGTAGTTCTACTGTCTTTGTGGTTTGTTTCCTCTTGAAATAGCCACCAGCAAAGACTGCGTAAAACACCTTAATTGGAAAGGTGTTCCAAGCTTCCAAAATACTACTGGTTTTCTGAATACTCGGCAAATTTTTTTTCATCCGACCTTGATGATCTCTGTGGTAATGATCAGTTCACTAAGTCCAATTAGCTGCCCAATTTTCACTCGTCTAGGATGAGGCGTTCGTTACCAGTAACAGTTTGAATTTTTAGGTTTCACTCTATTTCCTCCTATAGAGATAGATGTGTTTTTTAAGTCTAAATCAAACACGGTTTGTGCTAGCTCCTTGAAACTGGACAAAATAAAGTAGTTCTAAGTTCTGTCTTTGTGGTTTGTTTCCTCTTGAAATAGCCACAAGCAAAGACTGCGTAAAACACCTTCATTGGAAAGGTGTGCCAAGCTTCCAAAAAACTACTGGTTTTCTGAATTCTCGGCAAAATTTTTTTTCATCCGACCTTGATGATCTCTGTGGTAATGATCAGTTTACTTAGTCCACTTAGCTGCCCAATATTCACTCTTCTAGGATGAAGCGTTCGTTACCAGTAACAGTTTGAGTTTTTAGTTTTCACTCTATTTTCTCCTATATATATAGATGTGTTTGGAAGTCTAAATCAAACACGGTTTGTGCTAGCTCCTTGAAACTTGACAAAATAAAGTAGTTCTAAGTTCTGTCTTTGTGGTTTGTTTCCTCTTCAAATAGGCACAAGCAAAGACTGCGTAAAACACATTCATTGGAAAGGTGTGCCAAGCTTCCAAAAAACTACTGGTTTTCTGAATACTCGGCAAATTTTTTTTCATCCGACCTTGATGATCTCTGTGGTAATGATCAGTTCACTAAGTCCACTTAGCTGCCCAATTTTCACTCTTCTAGGATGAAGCGTTCGTTAGCAGTAACAGCTTGAATTTTTAGGTTTCACTCTATTTCCTCCTATACAGATAGATGTGTTTTTTAAGTCTAAATCAAACACGGTTTGTGCTAGCTCCTTGAAACTTGACAAAAGAAAGTAGTTCTAAGTTCTGTCTTTGTGGATTGTTTTCTCTTGAAATAGCCACAAGCAAACACTGCGTAAAACACCTTCTTCGGAAAGGTGTTCCAAGCTTGCAAAATACTACTGGTTTTCTGAATACTCGGCAAATTTTTTTTCATCCGACCTTGATGATCTCTGTGGTAATGATCAGTTCACTAAGTCCACTTAGCTGCCCAATTTTCACTCTTCTAGGATGAAGCGTTCGTTACCAGTAACAGTTTGAATTTTTAGGTTTCACTCTATTTCCTCCTACACAGATAGATGTGTTTTTTAAGTCTAAATCAAACACGGTTTGTGCTAGCTCCTTGAAACTTGACAAAATAAAGTAGTTCTAAGTTCTGTCTTTGTGGTTTGTTTCCTCTTGAAATAGCCACAAGCAAACACTGTGTAAAACACCTTTATTGGAAAGGTGTTCCAAGCTTCCAAAATACTACTGGTTTTCTGAATACTCGGCAAATTTATTTCATCCGACCTTGATGATCTCTGTGGTATTGATGAGTTCACTAAGTCCACTTAGCTGCCCAATTTTCACTCTTCTAGGATGAAGCGTTCGTTACCAGTAACAGTTTGAATTTTTAGGTTGCACTCTATTTCCTCCTATACAGATAGATGTGTTTTTTAAGTCTAAATAAAACACGGTTTGTGCTAGCTCCTTGAAACTTGACAAAATAAAGTAGTTCTGAGTTCTGTCTTTGTGGTTTGTTTTCTCTTGAAATAGACACAAGCAAACACTGCGTAAAACACCTTCATTGGAAAGGTGTGCCAAGCTTCCAAAATACTACTGGTTTTCTGAATACTCGGCAAATTTTTTTTCATCCGACCTTGATGATCTCTGTGGTAATGATCAGTTCACTAAGTCCACTTAGCTGCCCAATTTTCACTCTTCTAGGTTGAAGCGTTCGTTACCAGTAACAGTTTGAATTTTTAGGTTTCACTCTATTTCCTCCTATACAGATAGATGTGTTCTTTAAGTCTAAATCAAACACGGTTTGTGCTAGCTCCTTGAAACTGGACAAAATAAAGTAGTTCTAAGTTCTGTCTTTGTGGTTTGTTTCCTCTTGAAATAGCCACAAGCAAAGACTGCGTAAAACACCTTCATTGGAAAGGGGTGCCAAGCTTCCAAAAAACTACTGGTTTTCTGAATACTCGGCAAAATTTTTTTTCATCCGACCTTGATGATCTCTGTGGTAATGATCAGTTTACTTAGTCCACTTAGCTGCCCAATATTCACTCTTCTAGGATGAAGCGTTCGTTACTAGTAACAGCTTGAGTTTTTAGGTTTCACTCTATTTCCCCCTATATATATAGATGTGTTTGGAAGTCTAAATCAAACACGGTTTGTGCTAGCTCCATGAAACTTGACAAAATAAAGTAGTTCTAAGATCTGTCTTTGTGGTTTGTTTCCTCTTGAAATAGCCACAAGCAAAGACTGCGTAAAACACATTCATTGGAAAGGTGTTCCAAGCTTCCAAAATACTACTGGTTTTCTGAATACTCGGCAAATTTTTTTTTATCCGACCTTGATGATCTCTGTGGTAATGATCAGTTCACTAAGTCCACTTAGCTGCCCACCTTTCACTCTTCTAGGATGAAGCGTTCGTTACCAGTAACAGTTTGAATTTTTAGGTTTCACTCTATTTCCTCCTACACAGATAGATGTGTTTTTTAAGTCTAAATCAAACACGGTTTGCGCTAGCTCCTTGAAACTTGACAAAATAAAGTAGTTCTAAGTTCTGTCTTTGTGGTTTGTTTCCTCTTGAAATAGCCACAAGCAAACACTGCGTAGAACACCTTTATTGGAAAGGTGTTCCAAGCTTCCAAAATACTGCTGGTTTTCTGAATACTCGGCAAATTTTTTTTCATCCGACCTTGATGATCTCTGTGGTAATGATCAGTTCACTAAGTCCACTTAGCTGCCCAATTTTCACTCTTCTAGGATGAAGTGTTCGTTACCAGTAACAGTTTGAATTTTTAGGTTTCACTCTATTTCCTCCTATACAGATAGATGTGTTTTTTAAGTCTAAATCAAACACGGTTTGTGCTAGCTCCTTGAAACTGGACAAAATAAAGTAGTTCTAAGTTCTGTCTTTGTGGTTTGTTTCCTCTTGAAATAGCCGAAAGCAAAGACTGCGTAAAACACCTTCATTGGAAAGGTGTGCCAAGCTTCCAAAAAACTACTGGTTTTCTGAATACTCGGCAAAATTTTTTTTCATCCGACCTTGATGATCTCTGTGGTAATGATCAGTTTACTTAGTCCACTTAGCTGCCCAATATTCACTCTTCTAGGATGAAGCGTTCGTTACTAGTAACAGCTTGAGTTTTTAGGTTTCACTCTATTTCCTCCTATATATATAGATGTGTTTGGAAGTCTAAATCAAACACGGTTTGTGCTAGCTCCATGAAACTTGACAAAATAAAGTAGTTCTAAGTTCTGTTTTTGTGGTTTGTTTCCTCTTGAAATAGCCACAAGCAAAGACTGCGTAAAACACATTCATTGGAAAGGTGTGCCAAGCTTCCAAAATACTACTGGTTTTCTGAATACTCGGCAAATTTTTTTTTATCCGACCTTGATGATCTCTGTGGTAATGATCAGTTCACTAAGTCCACATAGCTGCCCAACTTTCACTCTTCTAGGATGAAGCGTTCGTTACCAGTAACAGTTTGAATTTTTAGGTTTCACTCTATTTCCTCCTATACAGATAGATGTGTTTTTTAAGTCTAAATCAAACACGTTTTGTGCTAGCTCCTTGAAACTTGACAAAATAAAGTAGTTCTAAGTTCTGTCTTTGTGGTTTGTTTCCTCTTGAAATAGCCACAAGCAAACACTGCGTAAAACACCTTTATTTGAAAGGTGTTCCAAGCTTCCAAAATACTACTGGTTTTCTGAATACTCGGCAAATTTTTTTTCATCCGACCTTGATGATCTCTGTGGTAATGATCAGTTCACTAAGTCCACTTAGCTGCCCAATTTTCACTCTTCTAGAATGAAGCGTTCGTTACCAGTAACAGTTTGAATTTTTAGATTTCACTCTATTTCCTCCTGTACAGATAGATGTGTTTTTTAAGTCTAAATCAAACACGGTTTGTTCTAGCTCCTTGAAACTTGACAAAATAAAGTAGTTCTAAGTTCTGTCTTTGTGGTTTGTTTCCTCTTGAAATAGCCGAAAGCAAAGACTGCGTAAAACACCTTCATTGGAAAGGTGTGCCAAGCTTCCAAAATACTACTGGTTTTCTGAATACTCGGCAAATTTTTTTTTATCCGACCTTGATGATCTCTGTGGTAATGATCAGTTCACTAAGTCCACATAGCTGCCCAACTTTCACTCTTCTAGGATGAAGCGTTCGTTACCCGTAACAGTTTGAATTTTTAGGTTTCACTCTATTTCCTAGTATACAGATAGATGTGTTTTTTAAGTCTAAATCAAACACGGTTTGTGCTAGCTCCTTGAAACTTGACAAAATAAAGTAGTTCTAAGTTCTGTCTTTGTGGTTTGTTTCCTCTTGAAATAGCCACAAGCAAACACTGCGTAAAACACCTTTATTGGAAAGGTGTTCCAAGCTTCCAAAATACTACTGGTTTTCTGAATACTCGGCAAATTTTTTTTCATCCGACCTTGATGATCTCTGTGGTAATGATCAGTTCACTAAGTCCACTTAGCTGCCCAATTTTCACTCTTCTAGAATGAAGCGTTCGTTACCAGTAAAAGTTTGAATTTTTAGGTTTCACTCTATTTTCTCCTATACAGATAGATGTGTTTTTTAAGTCTAAATCAAACACGGTTTGCGCTAGCTCCTTGAAACTTGACAAAATAAAGTAGTTCTAAGTTCTGTCTTTGTGGTTTGTTTCCTCTTGAAATAGCCACAAGCAAACACTGCGTAAAACACCTTTATTGGAAAGGTGTTCCAAGCTTCCAAAATACTACTGGTTTTCTGAATACTCGGCAAATTTTTTTTCATCCGACCTTGATGATCTCTGTGGTAATGATCAGTTCACTAAGTCCACTTAGCTGCCCAATTTTCACTCTTCTAGGATGAAGCGTTCGTTACCAGTAACAGTTTGAATTTTTAGTTTTCACTCTATTTCCTCCTATACAGATAGATGTGTTTTTTAAGTCTAAATCAAACACGGTTTGTGCTAGCTCCTTGAAACTTGACAAAATAAAGTAGTTCTAAGTTCTGTCTTTGTGGTTTGTTTCCTCTTGAAATAGCCACAAGCAAAACACTGCGTAAAACACCTTTATTGGAAAGGTGTTCCAAGCTTCCAAAATACTACTGGTTTTCTGAATACTCGGCAATTTTTTTTTCATCCGACCTTGATGATCTCTGTGGTAATGATCAGTTCACTAAGTCCACTTAGCTGCCCAATTTTCACTCTTCTAGGATGAAGCGTTCGTTACCAGTAACAGTTTGAATTTTTAGGTTTCACTCTATTTCCTCCTATACAGATAGATGTGTTTTTTAAGTCTAAATCAAACACGGTTTGTGCTAGCTCCTTGAAACTTGACAAAATAAAGTAGTTCTAAGTTCTGTCTTTGTGGTTTGTTTCCTCTTGAAATAGCCACAAGCAAACACTGCGTAAAACACCTTCATTAGAAAGGTGTGCCAAGCTTCCAAAATACTACTGGTTTTCTGAATACTCGGCAAATTTTTTTTCATCCGACCTTGATGATCTCTGTGGTAATGATCAGTTCACTAAGTCCACTTAGCTGCCCAATTTTCACTCTTCTAGGATGAAGCGTTCGTTACCAGTAACAGTTTGAATTTTTAGGTTTCACTCTATTTCCTCCTATACAGATAGATATATTTTTTAAGTCTAAATCAAACACGGTTTGTGCTAGCTCCTTGAAACTTGACAAAATAAAGTAGTTCTAAGTTCTGTCTTTGTGGTTTGTTTCCTCTTGAAATAGCCACAAGCAAAGACTGCGTAAAACACCTTTATTGGAAAGGTGTTCCAAGCTTCCAAAATACTACTGGTTTTCTGAATACTCGGCAATTTTTTTTTCATCCGACCTTGATGATCTCTGTGGTAATGATCAGTTCACTAAGTCCACTTAGCTGCCCAATTTTCACTCTTCTAGGATGAAGCTTTCGTTACCAGTAACAGTTTGAATTTTTAGGTTTCACTCTATTTCCTCCTATACAGATAGATGTGTTTTTTAAGTCTAAATCAAACACGGTTTGTGCTAGCTCCTTGAAACTTGACAAAATAAAGTAGTTCTAAGTTCTGTCTTTGTGGTTTGTTTCCTCTTGAAATAGCCACAAGCAAACACTGCGTAAAACACCTTCTTCGGAAAGGTGTTCCAAGCTTGCAAAATACTACTGGTTTTCTGAATACTCGGCAAATTTTTTTTCATCCGACCTTGATGATCTCTGTGGTAATGATCAGTTCACTAAGTCCACTTAGCTGCCCAATTTTCACTCTTCTAGGATGAAGCGTTCGTTACCAGTAACAGTTTGAGTTTTTAGGTTTCACTCTATTTCCTCCTATACAGATAGATGTGTTTTTTAAGTCTAAATCAAACACGGTTTGTGCTAGCTCCTTGAAACTTGACAAAATAAAGTAGTTCTAAGTTCTGTCTTTGTGGTTTGTTTCCTCTTGAAATAGCCACAAGCAAAGACTGCGTAAAACACATTCATTGGAAAGGTGTGCCAAGCTTCCAAAATACTACTGGTTTTCTGAATACTCGGCAAATTTTTTTTCATCCGACCTTGATGATCTCTGTGGTAATGATCAGTTCACTAAGTCCACTTAGCTGCCCAACTTTCACTCTTCTAGGATGAAGCGTTCATTACCAGTGACAGTTTGAATTTTTAGGTTTCACTCTATTTCCTCCTATACAGATAGATGTGTTTTTTAAGTCTAAATCAAACACGGTTTGTGCTAGCTCCTTGAAACTTGACAAAATAAAGTAGTTCTAAGTTCTGTCTTTGTGGTTTGTTTCCTCTTGAAATAGCCACAAGCAAACACTGCGTAAAACACCTTTATTGGAAAGGTGTTCCAAGCTTCCAAAATACTACTGGTTTTCTGAATACTCGGCAAATTTTTTTTCATCCGACCTTGATGATCTCTGTGGTAATGATCAGTTCACTAAGTCCACTTAGCTGCCCAATTTTCACTCTTCTAGAATGAAGCGTTCGTTACCAGTAACAGTTTGAATTTTTAGGTTTCACTCTATTTCCTCCTATATATATAGATGTGTTTGGAAGTCTAAATCAAACACGGTTTGTGCTAGCTCCTTGAAACTTGACAAAATAAAGTAGTTCTAAGTTCTGTCTTTGTGGATTGTTTTCTCTTGAAATAGCCACAAGCAAACACTGCGTAAAACACCTTCTTCGGAAAGGTGTTCCAAGCTTGCAAAATACTACTGGTTTTCTGAATACTCGGCAAATTTTTTTTCATCCGACCTTGATGATCTCTGTGGTAATGATCAGTTCACTAAGTCCACTTAGCTGCCCAATTTTCACTCTTCTAGGATGAAGCGTTCGTTACCAGTAACAGTTTGAGTTTTTAGGTTTCACTCTATTTCCTCCTATACAGATAGATGTGTTTTTTAAGTCTAAATCAAACACGGTTTGTGCTAGCTCCTTGAAACTTGACAAAATAAAGTAGTTCTAAGTTCTGTCTTTGTGGTTTGTTTCCTCTTGAAATAGCCACAAGCAAAGACTGCGTAAAACACATTCATTGGAAAGGTGTGCCAAACTTCCAAAAAACTACTGCTTTTCTGAATACTCGGCAAAATTTTTTTTCATCCGACCTTGATGATCTCTGTGGTAATGATCAGTTTACTTAGTCCACTTAGCTGCCCAATATTCACTCTTCTAGGATGAAGTGTTCCTTACCAGTAACAGTTTGAGTTTTTAGGTTTCACTCTATTTCCTCCTATATATATAGATGTGTTTGGAAGTCTAAATCAAACACGGTTTGTGCTAGCTCCTTGAAACTTGACAAAATAAAGTAGTTCTAAGTTCTGTCTTTGTGGCTTGTTTCCTCTTGAAATTGGCACAAGCATAGACTGCGTAAAACACATTCATTGGAAAGGTGTGCCAAGCTTCCAAAAAACTACTCGTTTTCGGAATACTCGGCAAATTTTTTTTCATCCGACCTTGATGATCTCTGTGGTAATGATCAGTTCACTAAGTCCACTTAGCTGCCCAATTTTCACTCTTCTAGGATGAAGCGTTCGTTACCAGTAACAGTTTGAGTTTTTAGGTTTTACTCTATTTCCTCCTATATATATAGACGTGTTTGGAAGTCTAAATCAAACACGGTTTGTGCTAGCTCCTTGAAACTTGACAAAATAAAGTAGTTCTAAGTTCTGTCTTTGTGGTTTATTTCCTCTTGAAATAGGCACAAGCAAAGACTGCGTAAAACACATTCATTGGAAAGGTGTGCCAAGCTGCCAAAAAACTACTGGTTTTCGGAATACTCGGCAAATTTTTTTTCATCCGACCTTGATGATCTCTGTGGTAATGATCAGTTCACTAAGTCCACTTAGCTGCCCAACTTTCACTCTTCTAGGATGAAGCGTTCGTTACCAGTAACAGTTTGAATTTTTAGGTTTCACTCTATTTCCTCCTATACAGATAGATGTGTTTTTTAAGTCTAAATCAAACACGGTTTGTGCTAGCTCCTTGAAACTTGACAAAATAAAGTAGTTCTAAGTTCTGTCTTTGTGGTTTGTTTCCTCTTGAAATAGCCACAAGCAAAGACTGCGTAAAACACCTTCATTGGAAAGGTGTGCCAAGCTTCCAAAAAACTACTGGTTTTCTGAATACTCGGCAAAATTTTTTTCATCCGAACTTGATGATCTCTGTGGTAATGATCAGTTTACTTAGTCCACTTAGCTGCCCAATATTCACTCTTCTAGGATGAATCGTTCGTTACCAGTAACAGTTTGAGTTTTTTAGGTTTCACTCTATTTCCTCCTATATATATAGACGTGTTTGGAAGTCTAAATCAAACACGGTTTGTGCTAGCTCCTTGAAACTTGACAAAATAAAGTAGTTCTAAGTTCTGTCTTTGTGGTTTGTTTCCTCTTGAAATAGGCACAAGCAAAGACTGCGTAAAACACATTCATTGGAAAGGTGTGCCAAGCTGCCAAAAAACTACTGGTTTTCGGAATACTCGGCAAAATTTTTTTTCATCCGAACTTGATGATCTCTGTGGTAATGATCAGTTTACTTAGTCCACTTAGCTGCCCAATATTCACTCTTCTAGGATGAAGCGTTCGTTACCAGTAACAGTTTGAGTTTTTAGGTTTCACTCTATTTCCTCCTATATATATAGATGTGTTTGGAAGTCTAAGTCAAACACGGTTTGTGCTAGCTCCTTGAAACTTGACAAAATAAAGTAGTTCTAACTTCTGTCTTTGTGGTTTGTTTCCTCTTGAAATAGCCACAAGCAAAGACTGCGTAAAACACCTTCATTGGAAAGGTGTGCCAAGCTTCCAAAAAACTACTGGTTTTCTGAATAGTCGGCAAAATTTTTTTTCATCCGAACTTGATGATCTCTGTTGTAATGATCAGTTTACTTAGTCCACTTAGCTGCCCAATATTCACTCTTCTAGGATGAAGCATTCGTTACCAGTAACAGTTTGAGTTTTTAGGTTTCACTCTATTTCCTCCCATACAGATAGATGTGTTTGGAAGTCTAAATCAAACACGGTTTGTGCTAGCTCCTTGAAACTTGACAAAATAAAGTAGTTCTAAGTTCTGTCTTTGTGGTTTTTTTCCTCTTGAAATAGGCACAAGCAAAGACTGCGTAAAACACATTCATTGGAAAGGTGTGCCAAGCTGCCAAAAAACTACTGGATTTCGGAATACTCGGCAAATTTTTTTTCATCCCACCTTGATAATCTCTGTGGTAATGATCAGTTTACTTAGTCCACTTAGCTGCCCAATATTCACTCTTCTAGGATGAAGCGTTCGTTACCAGTAACAGTTTGAGTTTTTAGGCTTCACTCTATTTCCTCCTATATATATAGATATGTTTGGAAGTCTAAATCAAACACGGTTTGTGCTAGCTCCTTGAAACTTGACAAAATAAAGTAGTTCTAAGTTCTGTTTTTGTGGTTTGTTTCCTCTTGAAATAGGCACAAGCAAAGACTGCGTAAAACACATTCATTGGAAAGGTGTGCCAAGCTTCCAAAAAGCTACTCGTTTTCGGAATACTCGGCAAATTTTTTTTCATCCGACCTTGATGATCTCTGTGGTAATGATCAGTTCACTAAGTCCACTTAGCTGCCCAATTTTCACTCTTCTAGGATGAAGCGTTCGTTACCAGTAACAGTTTGAGTTTTTAGGTTTTACTCTATTTCCTCCTATATATATAGACGTGTTTGGAAGTCTAAATCAAACACGGTTTGTGCTAGCTCCTTGAAACTTGACAAAATAAAGTAGTTCTAAGTTCTTTCTTTGTGGTTTATTTCCTCTTGAAATAGGCACAAGCAAAGACTGCGTAAAACACATTCATTGGAAAGGTGTGCCAAGCTGCCAAAAAACTACTGGTTTTCGGAATACTCGGCAAATTTTTTTTCATCCGACCTTGATGTACTCTGTGGTAATGATCAGTTCACTAAGTCCACTTAGCTGCCCAACTTTCACTCTTCTAGGATGAAGCGTTCGTTACCAGTAACAGTTTGAATTTTTAGGTTTCACTCTATTTCCTCCTATACAGATAGATCGGTTTTTTAAGTCTAAATCAAACACGGTTTGTGCTAGCTCCTTGAAACTTGACAAAATAAAGTAGTTCTAAGTTCTGTCTTTGTGGTTTGTTTCCTCTTGAAATAGCCACAAGCAAAGACTGCGTAAAACACCTTCATTGGAAAGGTGTGCCAAGCTTCCAAAACACTACTGGTTTTCTGAATACTCGGCAAAATTTTTTTTCATCCGAACTTGATGATCTCTGTGATAATGATCAGTTTACTTAGTCTACTTAGCTGCCCAATATTCACTCTTCTAGGATGAAGTGTTCGTTACCAGTAACAGTTTGAGTTTTTAGGTTTCACTCTATTTCCTCCTATACAGATAGATGTGTTTTTTAAGTCTAAATCAAACACGGTTTGTGCTAGCTCCTTGAAACTTGACAAAATAAAGTAGTTCTAAGTTCTGTCTTTTGTGGTTTGTTTCCTCTTGAAATAGGCACAAGCAAAGACTGCGTAAAACACATTCATTGGAAAGGTGTGCCAAGCTGCCAAAAAACTACTGGTTTTCGGAATACTCGGCAAATTTTTTTTCATCCGACCTTGATGATCTCTGTGGTAATGATCAGTTCACTAAGTCCACTTAGCTGCCCAATTTTCACTCTTCTAGGATGAAGCGTTCGTTACCAGTATCAGTTTGAGTTTTTAGGTTTCACTCTATTTCCTCCTATATATATATAGACGTGTTTGGAAGTCTAAATCAAACACGGTTTGTGCTAGCTCCTTGAAAATTGACAAAATAAAGTAGTTCTAAGTTCTGTCTTTGTGGTTTGTTTACTCTTGAAATAGCCACAAGCAAAGACTGCGTAAAACACCTTCATTGGAAAGGTGTGCCAAGCTTCCAAAAAACTACTGGTTTTCTGAATACTCGGCAAAATTTTTTTTCATCCGAACTTGATGATCTCTGTGGTAATGATCAGTTTACTTAGTCCACTTAGCTGCCCAATATTCACTCTTCTAGGATGAAGTGTTCGTTACCAGTAACAGTTTGAGTTTTTAGGTTTCACTCTATTTCCTCCTATACAGATAGATGTGTTTTTTAAGTCTAAATCAAACACGGTTTGTGCTAGCTCCTTGAAACTAGACAAAATAAAGTAGTTCTAAGTTCTGTCTTTGTGGTTTGTTTCCTCTTGAAATAGCCACAAGCAAAGACTGCGTAAAACACATTCATTGGAAAGGTGTGCCAAGCTTCCAAAATACTACTGGTTTTCTGAATACTCGGCAAATTTTTTTTCAGCCGACCTTGATTATCTCTGTGGTAATGATCAGTTCACTAAGTCCACTTAGCTGCCCAATTTTCACTCTTCTAGGATGAAGCGTTCGTTACCAGTAACAGTTTGAATTTTTAGGTTTCACTCTATTTCCTCCTATACAGATAGATGTGTTTTTTAAGTCTAAATCAAACACGGTTTGTGCTAGCTCCTTGAAACTTGACAAAATAAAGTAGTTCTAAGTTCTGTCTTTGTGGTTTGTTTCCTCTTGAAATAGCCACAAGCAAACACTGCGTAAAACACCTTTATTGGAAAGGTGTTCCAAGCTTCCAAAATACTACTGGTTTTCTGAATACTCGGCAAATTTTTTCTTATCCGAACTTGATGATCTCTGTGGTAATGATCAGTTCACTAAGTCCACTTAGCTGCCCCATTTTCACTCTTCTAGGATGAAGCGTTCGTTACCAGTAACAATTTGAATTTTTAGGTTTCACTCTATTTCCTCCTATACAGATAGATGGGTTTTTTAAGTATAAATCAAACACGGTTTGTGCTAGCTCCTTGAAACTGGACAAAATAAAGTAGTTCTATGTTCTGTCTTTGTGGTTTGTTTCCTGTTGAAATAGCCACAAGCAAAGACTGCGTAAAACACCTTCATTGGAAAGGTGTGCCAAGCTTCCAAAAAACTACTGGTTTTCTGAATACTCGGCAAAATTTTTTTTCATCCGACCTTGATGATCTCTGTGGTAATGATCAGTTTACTTAGTCCACTTAGCTGCCCAATATTCACTCTTCTAGGATGAAGCGTTCGTTACCAGTAACAGTTTGAGTTTTTAGGTTTCACTCTATTTCCTCCTATATATATAGATGTGTTTGGAAGTCTAAATCAAACACGGTTTGTGCTAGCTCCTTGAAACTTGACAAAATAAAATAGTTCTAAGTTCTGTCTTTGTGGTTTGTTTCCTCTTGAAATAGGCACAAGCAAAGACTGCGTAAAACACATTCATTGTAAAGGTGTGCCAAGCTTCCAAAAAACTACTCGTTTTCGGAATACTCGGCAAATTTTTTTTCATCCGACCTTGATGATCTCTGTGGTAATGATCAGTTCACTAAGTCCACTTAGCTGCCCAATTTTCACTCTTCTAGGATGAAGCGTTCGTTACCAGTAACAGTTTGAATTTTTAGGTTTCACTCTATTTCCTCCTATACAGATAGATGTGTTTTTTAAGTCTAAATCAAACACGGTTTGTGCTAGCTCCTTGAAACTTGACAAAATAAAGTAGTTCTAAGTTCTGTCTTTGTGGTTTGTTTCCTCTTGAAATAGCCACAAGCAAAGACTGCGTAAAACACCTTCATTGGAAAGGTGTGCCAAGCTTCCAAAAAACTACTGGTTTTCTGAATACTCGGAAAAATTTTTTTTCATCCGAACTTGATGATCTCTGTGGTAATGATCAGTTTACTTAGTCCACTTAGCTGCCCAATATTCACTCTTCTAGGATGAAGCGTTCGTTACCAGTATCAGTTTGAGATTTTAGGTTTCACTCTATTTCCTCCTATATATATATAGACGTGTTTGGAAGTCTAAATCAAACACGGTTTGTGCTAGCTCCTTGAAACTTGACAAAATAAAGTAGTTCTAAGTTCTGTCTTTGTGGTTTGTTTCCTCTTGAAATAGCCACAAGCAAAGACTGCGTAAAACACATTCATTGGAAAGGTGTGCCAAGCTGCCAAAAAACTACTGGTTTTCGGAATACTCGGCAAATTTTTTTTCATCCGACCTTGATGATCTCTGTGGTAATGATCAGTTCACTAAGTCCACTTAGCTGCCCAATTTTCACTCTTCTAGGATGAAGCGTTCGTTACCAGTAAATGTTTGAATTTTTAGGTTTCACTCTATTTCCTCCTATACAGATAGATCTGTTTTTTAAGTCTAAATCAAACACGGTTTGTGCTAGCTTTTTGAAACTTGACAAAATAAAGTAGTTCTAAGTTCTGTCTTTGTGGTTTCTTTCCTCTTGAAATAGCCACAAGCAAAGACTGCGTAAAACACCTTTATTGGAAAGGTGTTCCAAGCTTCCAAAATACTACTGGTTTTCTGAATACTCGGCAAATTTTTTTTCATCCGACCTTGATGATCTCTGTGGTAATGATCAGTTCACTAAGTCCACTTAGCTGCCCAATTTTCACTCTTCTAGAATGAAGCGTTCGTTACCAGTAACAGTTTGAATTTTTAGGTTTCACTCTATTTCCTCCTATACAGATAGATGTGTTTTTTAAGTCTAAATCAAACACGGTTTGTGCTAGCTTTTTGAAACTTGACAAAATAAAGTAGTTCTAAGTTCTGTCTTTGTGGTTTGTTTCCTCTTGAAATAGCCACAAGCAAAGACTGCGTAAAACGCATTCATTGGAAAGGTGTGCCAAGCTTCCAAAATACTACTGGTTTTCTGAATACTCGGCAAATTTTTTTTCATCCGACCTTGATGATCTCTGTGGTAATGATCAGTTCACTAAGTCCACTTAGCTGCCCAACTTTCACTCTTCTAGGATGAAGCGTTCGATACCAGTAACAGTTTGAATTTTTAGGTTTCACTCTATTTCCTCCTATACAGATAGATGTGTTTTTTAAGTCTAAATCAAACACGGTTTGTGCTAGCTCCCTGAAACTTGAAAAAATAAAGTAGTTCTAAGTTCTGTCTTTGTGGTTTGTTTCCTCTTGAAATAGCCACAAGCAAAGACTGCGTAAAACACCTTTATTGGAAAGGTGTTCCAAGATTCCAAAATACTACTGGTTTTCTGAATACTCGGCAAATTTTTTTTCATCCGACCTTGATGATCTCTGTGGTAATGATCAGTTCACTAAGTCCACTTACCTGCCCAATTTTCACTCTTCTAGGATGACGCGTTCGTTACCAGTAAATGTTTGAATTTTTAGGTTTCACTCTATTTCCTCCTATACAGATAGATGTGTTTTTTAAGTCTAAATCAAACACGGTTTGTGCTAGCTCCTTGAAACTTGACAAAATAAAGTAGTTCTAAGTTCTGTCTTTGTGGTTTGTTTCCTCTTGAAATAGCCACAAGCAAACACTGCGTAAAACACATTCATTGGAAAGGTGTGCCAAGCTTCCAAAATACTACTGGTTTTCTGAATACTCTGCAAATTTTTTTTCATCCGACCTTGATGATCTCTGTGGTAATGATCAGTTCACTAAGTCCACTTACCTGCCAAATTTTCACTCTTCTAGGATGAAGCGTTCGTTACCAGTAACAGTTTGAATTTTTAGGTTTCACTCTATTTCCTCCTATACAGATAGATGTGTTTTTTAAGTCTAAATCAAACACGGTTTGTGCTAGCTCCTTGAAACTTGACAAAATAAAGTAGTTCTAAGTTCTGTCTTTGTGGTTTGTTTCCTCTTGAAATAGCCACAAGCAAACACTACGTAAAACACCTTTATTGGAAAGGTGTTCCAAGCTTCCAATATACTACTGGTTCTCTGAATACTCGGCAAAATTTTTTTCATCCGACCTTGATGATCTCTGTGGTAATGATCAGTTCACTAAGTCCACTTAGCTGCCCCATTTTCACTATTCTAGGATGAAGCGTTCGTTACCAGTAACAATTTGAAGTTTTAGGTTTCACTCTATTTCCTCCTATACAGATAGATGGGTTTTTTAAGTCTAAAACAAACACGGTTTGTGCTAGCTCCTTGAAACTGGACAAAATAAAGTAGTTCTAAGTTCTGTCTTTGTGGTTTGTTTCCTCTTGAAATAGCCACAAGCAAAGACTGCGTAAAACACCTTCATTGGAAAGGTGTGCCAACCTTCCAAAAAACTACTGGTTTTCTGAATACTCGGCAAAATTTTTTTCATCCGAACTTGATGATCTCTGTGGTAATGATCAGTTTACTTAGTCCACTTAGCTGCCCAATATTCACTCTTCTAGGATGAAGCGTTCGTTACCAGTATCAGTTTGAGTTTTTAGGTTTCACTCTATTTCCTCCTATATATATATAGACGTGTTTGGAAGTCTAAATCAAACACGGTTTGTGCTAGCTCCTTGAAAATTGACAAAATAAAGTAGTTCTAAGTTCTGTCTTTGTGGTTTGTTTACTCTTGAAATAGCCACAAGCAAAGACTGCGTAAAACACCTTCATTGGAAAGGTGTGCCAAGCTTCCAAAAAACTACTGGTTTTCTGAATACTCGGCAAAATTTTTTTTCATCCGAACTTGATGATCTCTGTGGTAATGATCAGTTTACTTAGTCCACTTAGCTGCCCAATATTCACTCTTCTAGGATGAAGTGTTCGTTACCAGTAACAGTTTGAGTTTTTAGGTTTCACTCTATTTCCTCCTATACAGATAGATGTGTTTTTTAAGTCTAAATCAAACACGGTTTGTGCTAGCTCCTTGAAACTTGACAAAATAAAGTAGTTCTAAGTTCTGTCTTTGTGGTTTGTTTCCTCTTGAAATAGGCACAAGCAAAGACTGCGTAAAACACATTCATTGGAAAGGTGTGCCAAGCTGCCAAAAAACTACTGGTTTTCGGAATACTCGGCAAATTTTTTTTCATCCGACCTTGATGATCTCTGTGGTAATGATCAGTTCACTAAGTCCACTTAGCTGCCCAATTTTCACTCTTCTAGGATGAAGCGTTCGTTACCAGTAACAGTTTGAATTTTTAGGTTTCACTCTATTTCCTCCTATACAGATAGATGTGTTTTTTAAGTCTAAATCAAACACGGTTTGTGCTAGCTCCTTGAAACTTGACAAAATAAAGTAGTTCTAAGTTCTGTCTTTGTGGTTTGTTTCCTTTGAAATAGCCACAAGCAAAGACTGCGTAAAACACCTTCATTGGAAAGGTGTGCCAAGCTTCCAAAAAACTACTGGTTTTCTGAATACTCGGCAATTTTTTTTTCATCCGACCTTGATGATCTCTGTGGTAATGATCAGTTCACTAAGTCCACTTAGCTGCCCAATTTTCACTCTTCTAGAATGAAGCGTTCGTTACCAGTAACAGTTTGAATTTTTAGGTTTCACTCTATTTCCTCCTATACAGATAGATGTGTTTTTTAAGTCTAAATCAAACACGGTTTGTGCTAGCTTTTTGAAACTTGACAAAATAAAGTAGTTCTAAGTTCTGTCTTTGTGGTTTGTTTCCTCTTGAAATAGCCACAAGCAAAGACTGCGTAAAACACATTCATTGGAAAGGTGTGCCAAGCTTCCAAAATACTACTGGTTTTCTGAATACTCGGCAAATTTTTTTTCATCCGACCTTGATGATCTCTGTGGTAATGATCAGTTCACTAAGTCCACTTAGCTGCCCAACTTTCACTCTTCTAGGATGAAGCGTTCGATACCAGTAACAGTTTGAATTTTTAGGTTTCACTCTATTTCCTCCTATACAGATAGATGTGTTTTTTAAGTCTAAATCAAACACGGTTTGTGCTAGCTCCTTGAAACTTGAAAAAATAAAGTAGTTCTAAGTTCTGTCTTTGTGGTTTGTTTCCTCTTGAAATAGCCACAAGCAAAGACTGCGTAAAACACCTTTATTGGAAAGGTGTTCCAAGATTCCAAAATACTACTGGTTTTCTGAATACTCGGCAAATTTTTTTTCATCCGACCTTGATGATCTCTGTGGTAATGATCAGTTCACTAAGTCCACTTACCTGCCCAATTTTCACTCTTCTAGGATGAAGTGTTCGTTACCAGTAACAGTTTGAGTTTTTAGGTTTCACTCTATTTCCTCCTATACAGATAGATGTGTTTTTTAAGTCTAAATCAAACACGGTTTGTGCTAGCTCCTTGAAACTTGACAAAATAAAGTAGTTCTAAGTTCTGTCTTTGTGGTTTGTTTCCTCTTGAAATAGGCACAAGCAAAGACTGCGTAAAACACATTCATTGGAAAGGTGTGCCAAGCTGCCAAAAAACTACTGGTTTTCGGAATACTCGGCAAATTTTTTTTCATCCGACCTTGATGATCTCTGTGGTAATGATCAGTTCACTAAGTCCACTTAGCTGCCCAATTTTCACTCTTCTAGGATGAAGCGTTCGTTACCAGTAACAGTTTGAATTTTTAGGTTTCACTCTATTTCCTCCTATACAGATAGATGTGTTTTTTAAGTCTAAATCAAACACGGTTTGTGCTAGCTCCTTGAAACTTGACAAAATAAAGTAGTTCTAAGTTCTGTCTTTGTGGTTTGTTTCCTCTTGAAATAGCCACAAGCAAAGACTGCGTAAAACACCTTTATTGGAAAGGTGTTCCAAGCTTCCAAAATACTACTGGTTTTCTGAATACTCGGCAAATTTTTTTTCATCCGACCTTGATGATCTCTGTGGTAATGATCAGTTCACTAAGTCCACTTAGCTGCCCAATTTTCACTCTTCTAGGATGAAGCGTTCGTTACCAGTAACAGTTTGAATTTTTAGGTTTCACTCTATTTCCTCCTATACAGATAGATGTGTTTTTTAAGTCTAAATCAAACACGGTTTGTGCTAGCTCCTTGAAACTTGACAAAATAAAGTAGTTCTAAGTTCTGTCTTTGTGGTTTGTTTCCTTTGAAATAGCCACAAGCAAAGACTGCGTAAAACACCTTCATTGGAAAGGTGTGCCAAGCTTCCAAAAAACTACTGGTTTTCTGAATACTCGGCAATTTTTTTTTCATCCGACCTTGATGATCTCTGTGGTAATGATCAGTTCACTAAGTCCACTTAGCTGCCCAATTTTCACTCTTCTAGAATGAAGCGTTCGTTACCAGTAACAGTTTGAATTTTTAGGTTTCACTCTATTTCCTCCTATACAGATAGATGTGTTTTTTAAGTCTAAATCAAACACGGTTTGTGCTAGCTTTTTGAAACTTGACAAAATAAAGTAGTTCTAAGTTCTGTCTTTGTGGTTTGTTTCCTCTTGAAATAGCCACAAGCAAAGACTGCGTAAAACACATTCATTGGAAAGGTGTACCAAGCTTCCAAAATACTACTGGTTTTCTGAATACTCGGCAAATTTTTTTTCATCCGACCTTGATGATCTCTGTGGTAATGATCAGTTCACTAAGTCCACTTAGCTGCCCAACTTTCACTCTTCTAGGATGAAGCGTTCGATACCAGTAACAGTTTGAATTTTTAGGTTTCACTCTATTTCCTCCTATACAGATAGATGTGTTTTTTAAGTCTAAATCAAACACGGTTTGTGCTAGCTCCTTGAAACTTGAAAAAATAAAGTAGTTCTAAGTTCTGTCTTTGTGGTTTGTTTCCTCTTGAAATAGCCACAAGCAAAGACTGCGTAAAACACCTTTATTGGAAAGGTGTTCCAAGATTCCAAAATACTACTGGTTTTCTGAATACTCGGCAAATTTTTTTTCATCCGACCTTGATGATCTCTGTGGTAATGATCAGTTCACTAAGTCCACTTACCTGCCCAATTTTCACTCTTCTAGGATGACGCGTTCGTTACCAGTAAATGTTTGAATTTTTAGGTTTCACTCTATTTCCTCCTATACAGATAGATGTGTTTTTTAAGTCTAAATCAAACACGGTTTGTGCTAGCTCCTTGAAACTTGACAAAATAAAGTAGTTCTAAGTTCTGTCTTTGTGGTTTGTTTCCTCTTGAAATAGCCACAAGCAAACACTGCGTAAAACACATTCATTGGAAAGGTGTGCCAAGCTTCCAAAATACTACTGGTTTTCTGAATACTCTGCAAATTTTTTTTCATCCGACCTTGATGATCTCTGTGGTAATGATCAGTTCACTAAGTCCACTTACCTGCCCAATTTTCACTCTTCTAGGATGACGCGTTCGTTACCAGTAAATGTTTGAATTTTTAGGTTTCACTCTATTTCCTCCTATACAGATAGATGTGTTTTTTAAGTCTAAATCAAACACGGTTTGTGCTAGCTCCTTGAAACTTGACAAAATAAAGTAGTTCTAAGTTCTGTCTTTGTGGTTTGTTTCCTCTTGAAATAGCCACAAGCAAACACTACGTAAAACACCTTTATTGGAAAGGTGTTCCAAGCTTCCAAAATACTACTGGTTTTCTGAATACTCGGCAAAATTTTTTTCATCCGACCTTGATGAT
Organism: Callospermophilus lateralis; assembly: GCF_048772815.1. NCBI lineage: Eukaryota > Metazoa > Chordata > Mammalia > Rodentia > Sciuridae > Callospermophilus > Callospermophilus lateralis. The sequence continues at coordinate 23,414 of NW_027517122.1, read as the reverse complement.
CTCTGTGGTAATGATCAGTTCACTAAGTCCACTTAGCTGCCCCATTTTCACTATTCTAGGATGAAGCGTTCGTTACCAGTAACAATTTGAAGTTTTAGGTTTCACTCTATTTCCTCCTATACAGATAGATGGGTTTTTTAAGTCTAAAACAAACACGGTTTGTGCTAGCTCCTTGAAACTGGACAAAATAAAGTAGTTCTAAGTTCTGTCTTTGTGGTTTGTTTCCTCTTGAAATAGCCACAAGCAAAGACTGCGTAAAACACCTTCATTGGAAAGGTGTGCCAAGCTTCCAAAAAACTACTGGTTTTCTGAATACTCGGCAAAATTTTTTTCATCCGAACTTGATGATCTCTGTGGTAATGATCAGTTTACTTAGTCCACTTAGCTGCCCAATATTCACTCTTCTAGGATGAAGCGTTCGTTACCAGTATCAGTTTGAGTTTTTAGGTTTCACTCTATTTCCTCCTATATATATATAGACGTGTTTGGAAGTCTAAATCAAACACGGTTTGTGCTAGCTCCTTGAAACTTGACAAAATAAAGTAGTTCTAAGTTCTGTCTTTGTGGTTTGTTTACTCTTGAAATAGCCACAAGCAAAGACTGCGTAAAACACCTTCATTTGAAAGGTGTGCCAAGCTTCCAAAAAACTACTGGTTTTCTGAATACTCGGCAAAATTTTTTTTCATCCGAACTTGATGATCTCTGTGGTAATGATCAGTTTACTTAGTCCACTTAGCTGCCCAATATTCACTCTTCTAGGATGAAGTGTTCGTTACCAGTAACAGTTTGAGTTTTTAGGTTTCACTCTATTTCCTCATATACAGATAGATGTGTTTTTTAAGTCTAAATCAAACACGGTTTGTGCTAGCTCCTTGAAACTTGACAAAATAAAGTAGTTCTAAGTTCTGTCTTTGTGGTTTGTTTCCTCTTGAAATAGGCACAAGCAAAGACTGCGTAAAACACATTCATTGGAAAGGTGTGCCAAGCTGCCAAAAAACTACTGGTTTTCGGAATACTCGGCAAATTTTTTTTCATCCGACCTTGATGATCTCTGTGGTAATGATCAGTTCACTAAGTCCACTTAGCTGCCCAATTTTCACTCTTCTAGGATGAAGCGTTCGTTACCAGTAACAGTTTGAATTTTTAGGTTTCACTCTATTTCCTCCTATACAGATAGATGTGTTTTTTAAGTCTAAATCAAACACGGTTTGTGCTAGCTCCTTGAAACTTGACAAAATAAAGTAGTTCTAAGTTCTGTCTTTGTGGTTTGTTTCCTCTTGAAATAGCCACAAGCAAAGACTGCGTAAAACACCTTCATTGGAAAGGTGTGCCAAGCTTCCAAAAAACTACTGGTTTTCTGAATACTCGGAAAATTTTTTTTTCATCCGAACTTGATGATCTCTGTGGTAATGATCAGTTTACTTAGTCCACTTAGCTGCCCAATATTCACTCTTCTAGGATGAAGCGTTCGTTACCAGTATCAGTTTGAGTTTTTAGGTTTCACTCTATTTCCTCCTATATATATATAGACGTGTTTGGAAGTCTAAATCAAACACGGTTTGTGCTAGCTCCTTGAAACTTGACAAAATAAAGTAGTTCTAAGTTCTGTCTTTGTGGTTTGTTTTCTCTTGAAATAGCCACAAGCAAAGACTGCGTAAAACACCTTCATTGGAAAGGTGTGCCAAGCTTCCAAAAAACTACTGGTTTTCTGAATACTCGGCAAAATTTTTTTTCATCCGAACTTGATGATCTCTGTGGTAATGATCAGTTTACTTAGTCTACTTAGCTGCCCAATATTCACTCTTCTAGGATGAAGTGTTCGTTACCAGTAACAGTTTGAGTTTTTAGGTTTCACTCTATTTCCTCCTATACAGATAGATGTGTTTTTTAAGTCTAAATCAAACACAGTTTGTGCTAGCTCCTTGAAACTTGACAAAATAAAGTAGTTCTAAGTTCTGTCTTTGTGGTTTGTTTCCTCTTGAAATAGGCACAAGCAAAGACTGCGTAAAACACATTCATTGGAAAGGTGTGCCAAGCTACCAAAAAACTACTGGTTTTCGGAATACTCGGCAAATTTTTTTTCATCTGACCTTGATGATCTCTGTGGTAATGATCAGTTCACTAAGTCCACTTAGCTGCCCAATTTTCACTCTTCTAGGATGAAGCGTTCGTTACCAGTAAATGTTTGAATTTTTAGGTTTCACTCTATTTCCTCCTATACAGATAGATCTGTTTTTTAAGTCTAAATCAAACACGGTTTGTGCTAGCTTTTTGAAACTTGACAAAATAAAGTAGTTCTAAGTTCTGTCTTTGTGGTTTCTTTCCTCTTGAAATAGCCACAAGCAAAGACTGTGTAAAACACCTTTATTGGAAAGGTGTTCCAAGCTTCCAAAATACTACTGGTTTTCTGAATACTCGGCAAATTTTTTTTCATCCGACCTTGATGATCTCTGTGGTAATGATCAGTTCACTAAGTCCACTTAGCTGCCCAATTTTCACTCTTCTAGGATGAAGCGTTCGTTACCAGTAACAGTTTGAATTTTTAGGTTTCACTCTATTTCCTCCTATACAGATAGATGTGTTTTTTAAGTCTAAATCAAACACGGTTTGTGCTAGCTCCTTGAAACTTGACAAAATAAAGTAGTTCTAAGTTCTGTCTTTGTGGTTTGTTTCCTTTGAAATAGCCACAAGCAAAGACTGCGTAAAACACCTTCATTGGAAAGGTGTGCCAAGCTTCCAAAAAACTACTGGTTTTCTGAATACTCGGCAATTTTTTTTTCATCCGACCTTGATGATCTCTGTGGTAATGATCAGTTCACTAAGTCCACTTAGCTGCCCAATTTTCACTCTTCTAGAATGAAGCGTTCGTTACCAGTAACAGTTTGAATTTTTAGGTTTCACTCTATTTCCTCCTATACAGATAGATGTGTTTTTTAAGTCTAAATCAAACACGGTTTGTGCTAGCTTTTTGAAACTTGACAAAATAAAGTAGTTCTAAGTTCTGTCTTTGTGGTTTGTTTCCTCTTGAAATAGCCACAAGCAAAGACTGCGTAAAACACATTCATTGGAAAGGTGTGCCAAGCTTCCAAAATACTACTGGTTTTCTGAATACTCGGCAAATTTTTTTTCATCCGACCTTGATGATCTCTGTGGTAATGATCAGTTCACTAAGTCCACTTAGCTGCCCAATTTTCACTCTTCTAGGATGACGCGTTCGTTACCAGTAAATGTTTGAATTTTTAGGTTTCACTCTATTTCCTCCTATACAGATAGATGTGTTTTTTAAGTCTAAATCAAACACGGTTTGTGCTAGCTCCTTGAAACTTGACAAAATAAAGTAGTTCTAAGTTCTGTCTTTGTGGTTTGTTTCCTCTTGAAATAGCCACAAGCAAACACTGCGTAAAACACATTCATTGGAAAGGTGTGCCAAGCTTCCAAAATACTACTGGTTTTCTGAATACTCTGCAAATTTTTTTTCATCCGACCTTGATGATCTCTGTGGTAATGATCAGTTCACTAAGTCCACTTACCTGCCAAATTTTCACTCTTCTAGGATGAAGCGTTCGTTACCAGTAACAGTTTGAATTTTTAGGTTTCACTCTATTTCCTCCTATACAGATAGATGTGTTTTTTAAGTCTAAATCAAACACGGTTTGTGCTAGCTCCTTGAAACTTGACAAAATAAAGTAGTTCTAAGTTCTGTCTTTGTGGTTTGTTTCCTCTTGAAATAGCCACAAGCAAACACTACGTAAAACACCTTTATTTTAAAGGTGTTCCAAGCTTCCAAAATACTACTGGTTTTCTGAATACTCGGCAAAATTTTCTTCATCCGACCTTGATGATCTCTGTGGTAATGATCAGTTCACTAAGTCCACTTAGCTGCCCCATTTTCACTATTCTAGGATGAAGCGTTCGTTACCAGTAACAATTTGAAGTTTTAGGTTTCACTCTATTTCCTCCTATACAGATAGATGGGTTTTTTAAGTCTAAAACAAACACGGTTTGTGCTAGCTCCTTGAAACTGGACAAAATAAAGTAGTTCTAAGTTCTGTCTTTGTGGTTTGTTTCCTCTTGAAATAGCCACAAGCAAAGACTGCGTAAAACACCTTCATTGGAAAGGTGTGCCAAGCTTCCAAAAAACTACTGGTTTTCTGAATACTCGGCAAAATTTTTTTCATCCGAACTTGATGATCTCTGTGGTAATGATCAGTTTACTTAGTCCACTTAGCTGCCCAATATTCACTCTTCTAGGATGAAGCGTTCGTTACCAGTATCAGTTTGAGTTTTTAGGTTTCACTCTATTTCCTCCTATATATATATAGACGTGTTTGGAAGTCTAAATCAAACACGGTTTGTGCTAGCTCCTTGAAACTTGACAAAATAAAGTAGTTCTAAGTTCTGTCTTTGTGGTTTGTTTACTCTTGAAATAGCCACAAGCAAAGACTGCGTAAAACACCTTCATTGGAAAGGTGTGCCAAGCTTCCAAAAAACTACTGGTTTTCTGAATACTCGGCAAAATTTTTTTTCATCCGAACTTGATGATCTCTGTGGTAATGATCAGTTTACTTAGTCCACTTAGCTGCCCAATATTCACTCTTCTAGGATGGAGTGTTCGTTACCAGTAACAGTTTGAGTTTTTAGGTTTCACTCTATTTCCTCATATACAGATAGATGTGTTTTTTAAGTCTACATCAAACACGGTTTGTGCTAGCTCCTTGAAACTTGACAAAATAAAGTAGTTCTAAGTTCTGTCTTTGTGGTTTGTTTCCTCTTGAAATAGGCACAAGCAAAGACTGCGTAAAACACATTCATTGGAAAGGTGTGCCAAGCTGCCAAAAAACTACTGGTTTTCGGAATACTCGGCAAATTTTTTTTCATCCGACCTTGATGATCTCTGTGGTAATGATCAGTTCACTAAGTCCACTTAGCTGCCCAATTTTCACTCTTCTAGGATGAAGCGTTCGTTACCAGTAACAGTTTGAATTTTTAGGTTTCACTCTATTTCCTCCTATACAGATAGATGTGTTTTTTAAGTCTAAATCAAACACGGTTTGTGCTAGCTCCTTGAAACTTGACAAAATAAAGTAGTTCTAAGTTCTGTCTTTGTGGTTTGTTTCCTCTTGAAATAGCCACAAGCAAAGACTGCGTAAAACACCTTCATTGGAAAGGTGTGCCAAGCTTCCAAAAAACTACTGGTTTTCTGAATACTCGGAAAATTTTTTTTTCATCCGAACTTGATGATCTCTGTGGTAATGATCAGTTTACTTAGTCCACTTAGCTGCCCAATATTCACTCTTCTAGGATGAAGCGTTCGTTACCAGTATCAGTTTGAGTTTTTAGGTTTCACTCTATTTCCTCCTATATATATATAGACGTGTTTGGAAGTCTAAATCAAACACGGTTTGTGCTAGCTCCTTGAAACTTGACAAAATAAAGTAGTTCTAAGTTCTGTCTTTGTGGTTTGTTTTCTCTTGAAATAGCCACAAGCAAAGACTGCGTAAAACACCTTCATTGGAAAGGTGTGCCAAGCTTCCAAAAAACTACTGGTTTTCTGAATACTCGGCAAAATTTTTTTTCATCCGAACTTGATGATCTCTGTGGTAATGATCAGTTTACTTAGTCTACTTAGCTGCCCAATATTCACTCTTCTAGGATGAAGTGTTCGTTACCAGTAACAGTTTGAGTTTTTAGGTTTCACTCTATTTCCTCCTATACAGATAGATGTGTTTTTTAAGTCTAAATCAAACACGGTTTGTGCTAGCTCCTTGAAACTTGACAAAATAAAGTAGTTCTAAGTTCTGTCTTTGTGGTTTGTTTCCTCTTGAAATAGGCACAAGCAAAGACTGCGTAAAACACATTCATTGGAAAGGTGTGCCAAGCTGCCAAAAAACTACTGGTTTTCGGAATACTCGGCAAATTTTTTTTCATCCGACCTTGATGATCTCTGTGGTAATGATCAGTTCACTAAGTCCACTTAGCTGCCCAATTTTCATTCTTCTAGGATGAAGCGTTCGTTACCAGTAAATGTTTGAATTTTTAGGTTTCACTCTATTTCCTCCTATACAGATAGATCTGTTTTTTAAGTCTAAATCAAACACGGTTTGTGCTAGCTTTTTGAAACTTGACAAAATAAAGTAGTTCTAAGTTCTGTCTTTGTGGTTTCTTTCCTCTTGAAATAGCCACAAGCAAAGACTGCGTAAAACACCTTTATTGGAAAGGTGTTCCAAGCTTCCAAAATACTACTGGTTTTCTGAATACTCGGCAAATTTTTTTTCATCCGACCTTGATGATCTCTGTGGTAATGATCAGTTCACTAAGTCCACTTAGCTGCCCAATTTTCACTCTTCTAGGATGAAGCGTTCGTTACCAGTAACAGTTTGAATTTTTAGGTTTCACTCTATTTCCTCCTATACAGATAGATGTGTTTTTTAAGTCTAAATCAAACACGGTTTGTGCTAGCTCCTTGAAACTTGACAAAATAAAGTAGTTCTAAGTTCTGTCTTTGTGGTTTGTTTCCTTTGAAATAGCCACAAGCAAAGACTGCGTAAAACACCTTCATTGGAAAGGTGTGCCAAGCTTCCAAAAAACTACTGGTTTTCTGAATACTCGGCAATTTTTTTTTCATCCGACCTTGATGATCTCTGTGGTAATGATCAGTTCACTAAGTCCACTTAGCTGCCCAATTTTCACTCTTCTAGAATGAAGCGTTCGTTACCAGTAACAGTTTGAATTTTTAGGTTTCACTCTATTTCCTCCTATACAGATAGATGTGTTTTTTAAGTCTAAATCAAACACGGTTTGTGCTAGCTTTTTGAAACTTGACAAAATAAAGTAGTTCTAAGTTCTGTCTTTGTGGTTTGTTTCCTCTTGAAATAGCCACAAGCAAAGACTGCGTAAAACACATTCATTGGAAAGGTGTGCCAAGCTTCCAAAATACTACTGGTTTTCTGAATACTCGGCAAATTTTTTTTCATCCGACCTTGATGATCTCTGTGGTAATGATCAGTTCACTAAGTCCACTTAGCTGCCCAACTTTCACTCTTCTAGGATGAAGCGTTCGATACCAGTAACAGTTTGAATTTTTAGGTTTCACTCTATTTCCTCCTATACAGATAGATGTGTTTTTTAAGTCTAAATCAAACACGGTTTGTGCTAGCTCCTTGAAACTTGAAAAAATAAAGTAGTTCTAAGTTCTGTCTTTGTGGTTTGTTTCCTCTTGAAATAGCCACAAGCAAAGACTGCGTAAAACACCTTTATTGGAAAGGTGTTCCAAGATTCCAAAATACTACTGGTTTTCTGAATACTCGGCAAATTTTTTTTCATCCGACCTTGATGATCTCTGTGGTAATGATCAGTTCACTAAGTCCACTTACCTGCCCAATTTTCACTCTTCTAGGATGACGCGTTCGTTACCAGTAAATGTTTGAATTTTTAGGTTTCACTCTATTTCCTCCTATACAGATAGATGTGTTTTTTAAGTCTAAATCAAACACGGTTTGTGCTAGCTCCTTGAAACTTGACAAAATAAAGTAGTTCTAAGTTCTGTCTTTGTGGTTTGTTTCCTCTTGAAATAGCCACAAGCAAACACTACGTAAAACACCTTTATTGGAAAGGTGTTCCAAGCTTCCAAAATACTACTGGTTTTCTGAATACTCGGCAAAATTTTTTTCATCCGACCTTGATGATCTCTGTGGTAATGATCAGTTCACTAAGTCCACTTAGCTGCCCCATTTTCACTATTCTAGGATGAAGCGTTCGTTACCAGTAACAATTTGAAGTTTTAGGTTTCACTCTATTTCCTCCTATACAGATAGATGGGTTTTTTAAGTCTAAAACAAACACGGTTTGTGCTAGCTCCTTGAAACTGGACAAAATAAAGTAGTTCTAAGTTCTGTCTTTGTGGTTTGTTTCCTCTTGAAATAGCCACAAGCAAAGACTGCGTAAAACACCTTCATTGGAAAGGTGTGCCAAGCTTCCAAAAAACTACTGGTTTTCTGAATACTCGGCAAAATTTTTTTTCATCCGACCTTGATGATCTCTGTGGTAATGATCAGTTTAGTTAGTCCACTTAGCTGCCCAATATTCACTCTTCTAGGATGAAGCGTTCGTTACCAGTAACAGTTTGAGTTTTTAGGTTTCACTCTATTTCCTCCTATATATATAGATGTGTTTGGAAGTCTAAATCAAACACGGTTTGTGCTAGCTCCTTGAAACTTGACAAAATAAAATAGTTCTAAGTTCTGTCTTTGTGGTTTGTTTCCTCTTGAAATAGGCACAAGCAAAGACTGCGTAAAACACATTCATTGTAAAGGTGTGCCAAGCTTCCAAAAAACTACTCGTTTTCGGAATACTCGGCAAATTTTTTTTCATCCGACCTTGATGATCTCTGTGGTAATGATCAGTTCACTAAGTCCACTTAGCTGCCCAATTTTCACTCTTCTAGGATGAAGCGTTCGTTACCAGTAACAGTTTGAATTTTTAGGTTTCACTCTATTTCCTCCTATATATATAGATGTGTTTTTTAAGTCTAAATCAAACACGGTTTGTGCTAGCTCCTTGAAACTTGACAAAATAAAGTAGTTCTAAGTTCTGTCTTTGTGGTTTGTTTCCTCTTGAAATAGCCACAAGCAAAGACTGCGTAAAACACCTTCATTGGAAAGGTGTGCCAAGCTTCCAAAAAACTACTGGTTTTCTGAATACTCGGAAAAATTTTTTTTCATCCGAACTTGATGATCTCTGTGGTAATGATCAGTTTACTTAGTCCACTTAGCTGCCCAATATTCACTCTTCTAGGATGAAGCGTTCGTTACCAGTATCAGTTTGAGTTTTTAGGTTTCACTCTATTTCCTCCTATATATATATAGACGTGTTTGGAAGTCTAAATCAAACACGGTTTGTGCTAGCTCCTTGAAACTTGACAAAATAAAGTAGTTCTAAGTTCTGTCTTTGTGGTTTGTTTCCTCTTGAAATAGCCACAAGCAAAGACTGCGTAAAACACCTTCATTGGAAAGGTGTGCCAAGCTTCCAAAAACTACTGGTTTTCTGAATACTCGGCAAAATTTTTTTTCATCCGAACTTGATGATCTCTGTGGTAATGATCAGTTTACTTAGTCCACTTAGCTGCCCAATATTCACTCTTCTAGGATGAAGTGTTCGTTACCAGTAACAGTTTGAGTTTTTAGGTTTCACTCTATTTCCTCCTATACAGATAGATGTGTTTTTTAAGTCTAAATCAAACACGGTTTGTGCTAGCTCCTTGAAACTTGACAAAATAAAGTAGTTCTAAGTTCTGTCTTTGTGGTTTGTTTCCTCTTGAAATAGGCACAAGCAAAGACTGCGTAAAATACATTCATTGGAAAGGTGTGCCAAGCTGCCAAAAAACTACTGGTTTTCGGAATACTCGGCAAATTTTTTTTCATCCGACCTTGATGATCTCTGTGGTAATGATCAGTTCACTAAGTCCACTTAGCTGCCCAATTTTCACTCTTCTAGGATGAAGCGTTCGTTACCAGTAACAGTTTGAATTTTTAGGTTTCACTCTATTTCCTCCTATACAGATAGATGTGTTTTTTAAGTCTAAATCAAACACGGTTTGTGCTAGCTCCTTGAAACTTGACAAAATAAAGTAGTTCTAAGTTCTGTCTTTGTGGTTTGTTTCCTCTTGAAATAGCCACAAGCAAAGACTGCGTAAAACACCTTCATTGGAAAGGTGTGCCAAGCTTCCAAAAAACTACTGGTTTTCTGAATACTCGGAAAAATTTTTTTTCATCCGAACTTGATGATCTCTGTGGTAATGATCAGTTTACTTAGTCCACTTAGCTGCCCAATATTCACTCTTCTAGGATGAAGCGTTCGTTACCAGTATCAGTTTGAGTTTTTAGGTTTCACTCTATTTCCTCCTATATATATATAGACGTGTTTGGAAGTCTAAATCAAACACGGTTTGTGCTAGCTCCTTGAAACTTGACAAAATAAAGTAGTTCTAAGTTCTGTCTTTGTGGTTTGTTTTCTCTTGAAATAGCCACAAGCAAAGACTGCGTAAAACTCCTTCATTGGAAAGGTGTGCCAAGCTTCCAAAAAACTACTGGTTTTCTGAATACTCGGCAAAATTTTTTTTCATCCGAACTTGATGATCTCTGTGGTAATGATCAGTTTACTTAGTCTACTTAGCTGCCCAATATTCACTCTTCTAGGATGAAGTGTTCGTTACCAGTAACAGTTTGAGTTTTTAGGTTTCACTCTATTTCCTCCTATACAGATAGATGTGTTTTTTAAGTCTAAATCAAACACGGTTTGTGCTAGCTCCTTGAAACTTGACAAAATAAAGTAGTTCTAAGTTCTGTCTTTGTGGTTTGTTTCCTCTTGAAATAGCCACAAGCAAAGACTGCGTAAAACACCTTTATTGGAAAGGTGTTCCAAGCTTCCAAAATACTACTGGTTTTCTGAATACTCGGCAAATTTTTTTTCATCCGACGTTGATGATCTCTGTGGTAATGATCAGTTCACTAAGTCCACTTAGCTGCCCAATTTTCCCTCTTCTAGGATGAAGCGTTCGTTACCAGTAACAGTTTGAATTTTTAGGTTTCACTCTATTTCCTCCTATACAGATAGATGTGTTTTTTAAGTCTAAATCAAACACGGTTTGTGCTAGCTCCTTGAAACTTGACAAAATAAAGTAGTTCTAAGTTCTGTCTTTGTGGTTTGTTTCCTTTGAAATAGCCACAAGCAAAGACTGCATAAAACACCTTCATTGGAAAGGTGTGCCAAGCTTCCAAAAAACTACTGGTTTTCTGAATAATCGGCAATTTTTTTTTCATCCGACCTTGATGATCTCTGTGGTAATGATCAGTTCACTAAGTCCACTTAGCTGCCCAATTTTCACTCTTCTAGAATGAAGCGTTCGTTACCAGTAACAGTTTGAATTTTTAGGTTTCACTCTATTTCCTCCTATACAGATAGATGTGTTTTTTAAGTCTAAATCAAACACGGTTTGTGCTAGCTTTTTGAAACTTGACAAAATAAAGTAGTTCTAAGTTCTGTCTTTGTGGTTTGTTTCCTCTTGAAATAGCCACAAGCAAAGAGTGCGTAAAACACATTCATTTTAAAGGTGTGCCAAGCTTCCAAAATACTACTGGTTTTCTGAATACTCGGCAAATTTTTTTTCATCCGACCTTGATGATCTCTGTGGTAATGATCAGTTCACTAAGTCCACTTAGCTGCCCAACTTTCACTCTTCTAGGATGAAGCGTTCGATACCAGTAACAGTTTGAATTTTTAGGTTTCACTCTATTTCCTCCTATACAGATAGATGTGTTTTTTAAGTCTAAATCAAACACGGTTTGTGCTAGCTCCTTGAAACTTGAAAAAATAAAGTAGTTCTAAGTTCTGTCTTTGTGGTTTGTTTCCTCTTGAAATAGCCACAAGCAAAGACTGCGTAAAACACCTTTATTGGAAAGGTGTTCCAAGATTCCAAAATACTACTGGTTTTCTGAATACTCGGCAAATTTTTTTTCATCCGACCTTGATGATCTCTGTGGTAATGATCAGTTCACTAAGTCCACTTACCTGCCCAATTTTCACTCTTCTAGGATGACGCGTTCGTTACCAGTAAATGTTTGAATTTTTAGGTTTCACTCTATTTCCTCCTATACAGATAGATGTGTTTTTTAAGTCTAAATCAAACATGGTTTGTGCTAGCTCCTTGAAACTTGACAAAATAAAGTAGTTCTAAGTTCTGTCTTTGTGGTTTGTTTCCTCTTGAAATAGCCACAAGCAAACACTGCGTAAAACACATTCATTGGAAAGGTGTGCCAAGCTTCCAAAATACTACTGGTTTTCTGAATACTCTGCAAATTTTTTTTCATCCGACCTTGATGATCTCTGTGGTAATGATCAGTTCACTAAGTCCACTTACCTGCCAAATTTTCACTCTTCTAGGATGAAGCGTTCGTTACCAGTAACAGTTTGAATTTTTAGTTTTCACTCTATTTCCTCCTATACAGATAGATGTGTTTTTTAAGTCTAAATCAAACACGGTTTGTGCTAGCTCCTTGAAACTTGACAAAATAAAGTAGTTCTAAGTTCTGTCTTTGTGGTTTGTTTCCTCTTGAAATAGCCACAAGCAAACACTACGTAAAACACCTTTATTGGAAAGGTGTTCCAAGCTTCCAAAATACTACTGGTTTTCTGAATACTCGGCAAAATTTTTTTCATCCGACCTTGATGATCTCTGTGGTAATGATCAGTTCACTAAGTCCACTTAGCTGCCCCATTTTCACTATTCTAGGATGAAGCGTTCGTTACCAATAACAATTTGAAGTTTTAGGTTTCACTCTATTTCCTCCTATACAGATAGATGGGTTTTTTAAGTCTAAAACAAACACGGTTTGTGCTAGCTCCTTGAAACTGGACAAAATAAAGTAGTTCTAAGTTCTGTCTTTGTGGTTTGTTTCCTCTTGAAATAGCCACAAGCAAAGACTGTGTAAAACACCTTCATTGGAAAGGTGTGCCAAGCTTCCAAAAAACTACTGGTTTTCTGAATACTCGGCAAAATTTTTTTTTATCCGACCTTGATGATTTCTGTGGTAATGATCAGTTTAGTTAGTCCACTTAGCTGCCCAATATTCACTCTTCTAGGATGAAGCGTTCGTTACCAGTAACAGTTTGAATTTTTAGGTTTCACTCTATTTCCTCCGATACAGATAGATGTGTTTTTTAAGTCTAAATCAAACACGGTTTGTGCTAGCTCCTTGAAACTTGACAAAATAAAGTAGTTCTAAGTTCTGTCTTTGTGGTTTGTTTCCTCTTGAAATAGCCACAAGCAAAGACTGCGTAAAACACCTTCATTGGAAAGGTGTGCCAAGCTTCCAAAAAACTACTGGTTTTCTGAATACTCGAAAAAATTTTTTTTCATCCGAACTTGATGATCTCTGTGGTAATGATCAGTTTACTTAGTCCACTTAGCTGCCCAATATTCACTCTTCTAGGATGAAGCGTTCGTTACCAGTATCAGTTTGAGTTTTTAGGTTTCACTCTATTTCCTCCTATATATATATAGACGTGTTTGGAAGTCTAAATCAAACACGGTTTGTGCTAGCTCCTTGAAACTTGACAAAATAAAGTAGTTCTAAGTTCTGTCTTTGTGGTTTGTTTCCTCTTGAAATAGCCACAAGCAAGACTGCGTAAAACACCTTCATTGGAAAGGTGTGCCAAGCTTCCAAAAAACTACTGGTTTTCTGAATACTCGGCAAAATTTTTTTTCATCCGAACTTGATGATCTCTGTGGTAATGATCAGTTTACTTAGTCCACTTAGCTGCCCAATATTCACTCTTCTAGGATGAAGTGTTCGTTACCAGTAACAGTTTGAGTTTTTAGGTTTCACTCTATTTCCTCATATACAGATAGATGTGTTTTTTAAGTCTAAATCAAACACGGTTTGTGCTAGCTCCTTGAAACTTGACAAAATAAAGTAGTTCTAAGTTCTGTCTTTGTGGTTTGTTTCCTCTTGAAATAGCCACAAGCAAAGACTGTGTAAAACACCTTCATTGGAAAGGTGTGCCAAGCTTCCAAAAAACTACTGGTTTTCTGAATACTCGGAAAAATTTTTTTTCATCCGAACTTGATGATCTCTGTGGTAGTGATCAGTTTACTTAGTCCACTTAGCTGCCCAATATTCACTCTTCTAGGATGAAGCGTTCGTTACCAGTATCAGTTTGAGTTTTTAGGTTTCACTCTATTTCCTCCTATATATATATAGACGTGTTTGGAAGTCTAAATCAAACACGGTTTGTGCTAGCTCCTTGAATCTTGACAAAATAAAGTAGTTCTAAGTTCTGTCTTTGTGGTTTGTTTCCTCTTGAAATAGCCACAAGCAAAGACTGCGTAAAACACCTTCATTGGAAAGGTGTGCCAAGCTTCCAAAAAACTACTGGTTTTCTGAATACTCGGCAAAATTTTTTTTCATCCGAACTTGATGATCTCTGTGGTAATGATCAGTTTACTTAGTCTACTTAGCTGCCCAATATTCACTCTTCTAGGATGAAGTGTTCGTTACCAGTAACAGTTTGAGTTTTTAGGTTTCACTCTATTTCCTCCTATACAGATAGATGTGTTTTTTAAGTCTAAATCAAACACGGTTTGTGCTAGCTCCTTGAAACTTGACAAAATAAAGTAGTTCTAAGTTCTGTCTTTGTGGTTTGTTTCCTCTTGAAATAGGCACAAGCAAAGACTGCGTAAAACACATTCATTGGAAAGGTGTGCCAAGCTGCCAAAAAACTACTGGTTTTCGGAATACTCGGCAAATTTTTTTTCATCCGACCTTGATGATCTCTGTGGTAATGATCAGTTCACTAAGTCCACTTAGCTGCCCAATTTTCACTCTTCTAGGATGAAGCGTTCGTTACCAGTAAATGTTTGAATTTTTAGGTTTCACTCTATTTCCTCCTATACAGATAGATCTGTTTTTTAAGTCTAAATCAAACACGGTTTGTGCTAGCTTTTTGAAACTTGACAAAATAAAGTAGTTCTAAGTTCTGTCTTTGTGGTTTCTTTCCTCTTGAAATAGCCACAAGCAAAGACTGCGTAAAACACCTTTATTGGAAAGGTGTTCCAAGCATCCAAAATACTACTGGTTTTCTGAATACTCGGCAAATTTTTTTTCATCCGACCTTGATGATCTCTGTGGTAATGATCAGTTCACTAAGTCCACTTAGCTGCCCAATTTTCACTCTTCTAGGATGAAGCGTTCGTTACCAGTAACAGTTTGAATTTTTAGGTTTCACTCTATTTCCTCCTATACAGATAGATGTGTTTTTTAAGTCTAAATCAAACACGGTTTGTGCTAGCTCCTTGAAACTTGACAAAATAAAGTAGTTCTAAGTTCTGTCTTTGTGGTTTGTTTCCTTTGAAATAGCCACAAGCAAAGACTGCGTAAAACACCTTCATTGGAAAGGTGTGCCAAGCTTCCAAAAAACTACTGGTTTTCTGAATACTCGGCAATTTTTTTTTCATCCGACCTTGATGATCTCTGTGGTAATGATCAGTTCACTAAGTCCACTTAGCTGCCCAATTTTCACTCTTCTAGAATGAAGCGTTCGTTACCAGTAACAGTTTGAATTTTTAGGTTTCACTCTATTTCCTCCTATACAGATAGATGTGTTTTTTAAGTCTAAATCAAACACGGTTTGGGCTAGCTTTTTGAAACTTGACAAAATAAAGTAGTTCTAAGTTCTGTCTTTGTGGTTTGTTTCCTCTTGAAATAGCCACAAGCAAAGACTGCGTAAAACACATTCATTGGAAAGGTGTGCCAAGCTTCCAAAATACTACTGGTTTTCTGAATACTCTGCAAATTTTTTTTCATCCGACCTTGATGATCTCTGTGGTAATGATCAGTTCACTAAGTCCACTTACCTGCCAAATTTTCACTCTTCTAGGATGAAGCGTTCGTTACCAGTAACAGTTTGAATTTTTAGGTTTCACTCTATTTCCTCCTATACAGATAGATGTGTTTTTTAAGTCTAAATCAAACACGGTTTGTGCTAGCTCCTTGAAACTTGACAAAATAAAGTAGTTCTAAGTTCTGTCTTTGTGGTTTGTTTCCTCTTGAAATAGCCACAAGCAAACACTACGTAAAACACCTTTATTGGAAAGGTGTTCCAAGCTTCCAAAATACTACTGGTTTTCTGAATACTCGGCAAATTTTTTTTCATCCGACCTTGATGATCTCTGTGGTAATGATCAGTTCACTAAGTCCACTTAGCTGCCCAACTTTCACTCTTCTAGGATGAAGCGTTCGATACCAGTAACAGTTTGAATTTTTAGGTTTCACTCTATTTCCTCCTATACAGATAGATGTGTTTTTGAAGTCTAAATCAAACACGGTTTGTGCTAGCTCCTTGAAACTTGAAAAAATAAAGTAGTTCTAAGTTCTGTCTTTGTGGTTTGTTTCCTCTTGAAATAGCCACAAGCAAAGACTGCGTAAAACACCTTTATTGGAAAGGTGTTCCAAGAGTCCAAAATACTACTGGTTTTCTGAATACTCGGCAAATTTTTTTTCATCCGACCTTGATGATCTCTGTGGTAATGATCAGTTCACTAAGTCCACTTACCTGCCCAATTTTCACTCTTCTAGGATGACGCGTTCGTTACCAGTAAATGTTTGAATTTTTAGGTTTCACTCTATTTCCTCCTATACAGATAGATGTGTTTTTTAAGTCTAAATCAAACACGGTTTGTGCTAGCTCCTTGAAACTTGACAAAATAAAGTAGTTCTAAGTTCTGTCTTTGTGGTTTGTTTCCTCTTGAAATAGCCACAAGCAAACACTGCGTAAAACACATTCATTGGAAAGGTGTGCCAAGCTTCCAAAATACTACTGGTTTTCTGAATACTCTGCAAATTTTTTTTCATCCGACCTTGATGATCTCTGTGGTAATGATCAGTTCACTAAGTCCACTTACCTGCCAAATTTTCACTCTTCTAGGATGAAGCGTTCGTTACCAGTAACAGTTTGAATTTTTAGTTTTCACTCTATTTCCTCCTATACAGATAGATGTGTTTTTTAAGTCTAAATCAAACACGGTTTGTGCTAGCTCCTTGAAACTTGACAAAATAAAGTAGTTCTAAGTTCTGTCTTTGTGGTTTGTTTCCTCTTGAAATAGCCACAAGCAAACACTACGTAAAACACCTTTATTGGAAAGGTGTTCCAAGCTTCCAAAATACTACTGGTTTTCTGAATACTCGGCAAAATTTTTTTCATCCGACCTTGATGATCTCTGTGGTAATGATCAGTTCACTAAGTCCACTTAGCTGCCCCATTTTCACTATTCTAGGATGAAGCGTTCGTTACCAATAACAATTTGAAGTTTTAGGTTTCACTCTATTTCCTCCTATACAGATAGATGGTTTTTTTAAGTCTAAAACAAACACGGTTTGTGCTAGCTCCTTGAAACTGGACAAAATAAAGTAGTTCTAAGTTCTGTCTTTGTGGTTTGTTTCCTCTTGAAATAGCCACAAGCAAAGACTGCGTAAAACACCTTCATTGGAAAGGTGTGCCAAGCTTCCAAAAAACTACTGGTTTTCTGAATACTCGGCAAAATTTTTTTTCATCCGACCTTGATGATCTCTGTGGTAATGATCAGTTTAGTTAGTCCACTTAGCTGCCCAATATTCACTCTTCTAGGATGAAGCGTTCGTTACCAGTAACAGTTTGAGTTTTTAGGTTTCACTCTATTTCCTCCTATATATATAGATGTGTTTGGAAGTCTAAATCAAACACGGTTTGTGCTAGCTCCTTGAAACTTGACAAAATAAAATAGTTCTAAGTTCTGTCTTTGTGGTTTGTTTCCTCTTGAAATAGGCACAAGCAAAGACTGCGTAAAACACATTCATTGTAAAGGTGTGCCAAGCTTCCAAAAAACTACTCGTTTTCGGAATACTCGGCAAATTTTTTTTCATCCGACCTTGATGATCTCTGTGGTAATGATCAGTTCACTAAGTCCACTTAGCTGCCCAATTTTCACTCTTCTAGGATGAAGCGTTCGTTACCAGTAACAGTTTGAATTTTTAGGTTTCACTCTATTTCCTCCTATACAGATAGATGTGTTTTTTAAGTCTAAATCAAACACGGTTTGTGCTAGCTCCTTGAAACTTGACAAAATAAAGTAGTTCTAAGTTCTGTCTTTGTGGTTTGTTTCCTCTTGAAATAGCCACAAGCAAAGACTGCGTAAAACACCTTCATTGGAAAGGTGTGCCAAGCTTCCAAAAAACTACTGGTTTTCTGAATACTCGAAAAAATTTTTTTTCATCCGATCTTGATGATCTCTGTGGTAATGATCAGTTTACTTAGTCCACTTAGCTGCCCAATATTCACTCTTCTAGGATGAAGCGTTCGTTACCAGTATCAGTTTGAGTTTTTAGGTTTCACTCTATTTCCTCCTATATATATATAGACGTGTTTGGAAGTCTAAATCAAACACGGTTTGTGCTAGCTCCTTGAAACTTGACAAAATAAAGTAGTTCTAAGTTCTGTCTTTGTGGTTTGTTTCCTCTTGAAATAGCCACAAGCAAGACTGCGTAAAACACCTTCATTGGAAAGGTGTGCCAAGCTTCCAAAAAACTACTGGTTTTCTGAATACTCGGCAAAATTTTTTTTCATCCGAACTTGATGATCTCTGTGATAATGATCAGTTTACTTAGTCCACTTAGCTGCCCAATATTCACTCTTCTAGGATGAAGTGTTCGTTACCAGTAACAGTTTGAGTTTTTAGGTTTCACTCTATTTCCTCATATACAGATAGATGTGTTTTTTAAGTCTAAATCAAACACGGTTTGTGCTAGCTCCTTGAAACTTGACAAAATAAAGTAGTTCTAAGTTCTGTCTTTGTGGTTTGTTTCCTCTTGAAATAGCCACAAGCAAAGACTGCGTAAAACACCTTCATTGGAAAGGTGTGCCAAGCTTCCAAAAAACTACTGGTTTTCTGAATACTCGGAAAAATTTTTTTTCATCCGAACTTGATGATCTCTGTGGTAGTGATCAGTTTACTTAGTCCACTTAGCTGCCCAATATTCACTCTTCTAGGATGAAGCGTTCGTTACCAGTATCAGTTTGAGTTTTTAGGTTTCACTCTATTTCCTCCTATATATATATAGACGTGTTTGGAAGTCTAAATCAAACACGGTTTGTGCTAGCTCCTTGAAACTTGACAAAATAAAGTAGTTCTAAGTTCTGTCTTTGTGGTTTGTTTTCTCTTGAAATAGCCACAAGCAAAGACTGCGTAAAACACCTTCATTGGAAAGGTGTGCCAAGCTTCCAAAAAACTACTGGTTTTCTGAATACTCGGCAAAATTTTTTTTCATCCGAACTTGATGATCTCTGTGGTAATGATCAGTTTACTTAGTCTACTTAGCTGCCCAATATTCACTCTTCTAGGATGAAGTGTTCGTTACCAGTAACTGTTTGAGTTTTTAGGTTTCACTCTATTTCCTCCTATACAGATAGATGTGTTTTTTAAGTCTAAATCAAACACGGTTTGTGCTAGCTCCTTGAAACTTGACAAAATAAAGTAGTTCTAAGTTCTGTCTTTGTGGTTTGTTTCCTCTTGAAATAGGCACAAGCAAAGACTGCGTAAAACACATTCATTGGAAAGGTGTGCCAAGCTGCCAAAAAACTACTGGTTTTCGGAATACTCGGCAAATTTTTTTTCATCCGACCTTGATGATCTCTGTGGTAATGATCAGTTCACTAAGTCCACTTAGCTGCCCAATTTTCACTCTTCTAGGATGAAGCGTTCGTTACCAGTAAATGTTTGAATTTTTAGGTTTCACTCTATTTCCTCCTATACAGATAGATCTGTTTTTTAAGTCTAAATCAAACACGGTTTGTGCTAGCTTTTTGAAACTTGACAAAATAAAGTAGTTCTAAGTTCTGTCTTTGTGGTTTCTTTCCTCTTGAAATAGCCACAAGCAAAGACTGCGTAAAACACCTTTATTGGAAAGGTGTTCCAAGCTTCCAAAATACTACTGGTTTTCTGAATACTCGGCAAATTTTTTTTCATCCGACCTTGATGATCTCTGTGGTAATGATCAGTTCACTAAGTCCACTTAGCTGCCCAATTTTCACTCTTCTAGGATGAAGCGTTCATTACCAGTAACAGTTTGAATTTTTAGGTTTCACTCTATTTCCTCCTATACAGATAGATGTGTTTTTTAAGTCTAAATCAAACACGGTTTGTGCTAGCTCCTTGAAACTTGACAAAATAAAGTAGTTCTAAGTTCTGTCTTTGTGGTTTGTTTCCTTTGAAATAGCCACAAGCAAAAGACTGCGTAAAACACCTTCATTGGAAAGGTGTGCCAAGCTTCCAAAAAACTACTGGTTTTCTGAATACTCGGCAATTTTTTTTCATCCGACCTTGATGATCTCTGTGGTAATGATCAGTTCACTAAGTCCACTTAGCTGCCCAATTTTCACTCTTCTAGAATGAAGCGTTCGTTACCAGTAACAGTTTGAATTTTTAGGTTTCACTCTATTTCCTCCTATACAGATAGATGTGTTTTTTAAGTCTAAATCAAACACGGTTTGTGCTAGCTTTTTGAAACTTGACAAAATAAAGTAGTTCTAAGTTCTGTCTTTGTGGTTTGTTTCCTCTTGAAATAGCCACAAGCAAAGACTGCGTAAAACACATTCATTGGAAAGGTGTGCCAAGCTTCCAAAATACTACTGGTTTTCTGAATACTCTGCAAATTTTTTTTCATCCGACCTTGATGATCTCTGTGGTAATGATCAGTTCACTAAGTCCACTTACCTGCCAAATTTTCACTCTTCTAGGATGAAGCGTTCGTTACCAGTAACAGTTTGAATTTTTAGGTTTCACTCTATTTCCTCCTATACAGATAGATGTGTTTTTTAAGTCTAAATCAAACACGGTTTGTGCTAGCTCCTTGAAACTTGACAAAATAAAGTAGTTCTAAGTTCTGTCTTTGTGGTTTGTTTCCTCTTGAAATAGCCACAAGCAAACACTACGTAAAACACCTTTATTGGAAAGGTGTTCCAAGCTTCCAAAATACTACTGGTTTTCTGAATACTCGGCAAAATTTTTTTCATCCAACCTTGATGATCTCTGTGGTAATGATCAGTTCACTAAGTCCACTTAGCTGCCCCATTTTCACTATTCTAGGATGAAGCGTTCGTTACCAGTAACAATTTGAAGTTTTAGGTTTCACTCTATTTCCTCCTATACAGATAGATGGGTTTTTTAAGTCTAAAACAAACACGGTTTGTGCTAGCTCCTTGAAACTGGACAAAATAAAGTAGTTCTAAGTTCTGTCTTTGTGGTTTGTTTCCTCTTGAAATAGCCACAAGCAAAGACTGCGTAAAACACCTTCATTGGAAAGGTGTGCCAAGCTTCCAAAAAACTACTGGTTTTCTGAATACTCGGCAAAATTTTTTTTTCATCCGACCTTGATGATCTCTGTGGTAATGATCAGTTTAGTTAGTCCACTTAGCTGCCCAATATTCACTCTTCTAGGATGAAGCGTTCGTTACCAGTAACAGTTTGAGTTTTAGGTTTCACTCTTTTTCCTCCTATATATATAGATGTGTTTGGAAGTCTAAATCAAAC
The DNA here is from genome assembly GCF_048772815.1 of Callospermophilus lateralis. Classification (NCBI taxonomy): domain Eukaryota; kingdom Metazoa; phylum Chordata; class Mammalia; order Rodentia; family Sciuridae; genus Callospermophilus; species Callospermophilus lateralis. The sequence goes on along the minus strand of NW_027517122.1, from coordinate 2,299 downwards.
ACGGTTTGTGCTAGCTCCTTGAAACTTGACAAAATAAAATAGTTCTAAGTTCTGTCTTTGTGGTTTGTTTCCTCTTGAAATAGGCACAAGCAAAGACTGCGTAAAACACATTCATTGTAAAGGTGTGCCAAGCTTCCAAAAAACTACTCGTTTTCGGAATACTCGGCAAATTTTTTTTCATCCGACCTTGATGATCTCTGTGATAATGATCAGTTCACTAAGTCCACTTAGCTGCCCAATTTTCACTCTTCTAGGATGAAGCGTTCGTTACCAGTATCAGTTTGAGTTTTTAGGTTTCACTCTATTTCCTCCTATATATATATAGACGTGTTTGGAAGTCTAAATCAAACACGGTTTGTGCTAGCTCCTTGAAACTTGACAAAATAAAGTAGTTCTAAGTTCTGTCTTTGTGGTTTGTTTCCTCTTGAAATAGCCACAAGCAAAGACTGCATAAAACACCTTCATTGGAAAGGTGTGCCAAGCTTCCAAAAAACTACTGGTTTTCTGAATACTCGGAAAAATTTTTTTTCATCCGAACTTGATGATCTCTGTGGTAATGATCAGTTTACTTAGTCCACTTAGCTGCCCAATATTCACTCTTCTAGGATGAAGTGTTCGTTACCAGTAACAGTTTGAGTTTTTAGGTTTCACTCTATTTCCTCATATACAGATAGATGTGTTTTTTAAGTCTAAATCAAACACGGTTTGTGCTAGCTCCTTGAAACTTGACAAAATAAAGTAGTTCTAAGTTCTGTCTTTGTGGTTTGTTTCCTCTTGAAATAGGCACAAGCAAAGACTGCGTAAAACACATTCATTGGAAAGGTGTGCCAAGCTGCCAAAAAACTACTGGTTTTCGGAATACTCGGCAAATTTTTTTTCATCCGACCTTGATGATCTCTGTGGTAATGATCAGTTCACTAAGTCCACTTAGCTGCCCAATTTTCACTCTTCTAGGATGAAGCGTTCGTTACCAGTAACAGTTTGAATTTTTAGGTTTCACTCTATTTCCTCCTATACAGATAGATGTGTTTTTTAAGTCTAAATCAAACACGGTTTGTGCTAGCTCCTTGAAACTTGACAAAATAAAGTAGTTCTAAGTTCTGTCTTTGTGGTTTGTTTCCTCTTGAAATAGCCACAAGCAAAGACTGCGTAAAACACCTTCATTGGAAAGGTGTGCCAAGCTTCCAAAAAACTACTGGTTTTCTGAATACACGGAAAAATTTTTTTTCATCCGAACTTGATGATCTCTGTGGTAATGATCAGTTTACTTAGTCCACTTAGCTGCCCAATATTCACTCTTCTAGGATGAAGCGTTCGTTACCAGTATCAGTTTGAGTTTTTAGGTTTCACTCTATTTCCTCCTATATATATATAGACGTGTTTGGAAGTCTAAATCAAACACGGTTTGTGCTAGCTCCTTGAAACTTGACAAAATAAAGTAGTTCTAAGTTCTGTCTTTGTGGTTTGTTTCCTCTTGAAATAGCCACAAGCAAAGACTGCGTAAAACACCTTCATTGGAAAGGTGTGCCAAGCTTCCAAAAAACTACTGGTTTTCTGAATACTCGGCAAAATTTTTTTTCATCCGAACTTGATGATCTCTGTGGTAATGATCAGTTTACTTAGTCTACTTAGCTGCCCATATTCACTCTTCTAGGATGAAGTGTTCGTTACCAGTAACAGTTTGAGTTTTTAGGTTTCACTCTATTTCCTCCTATACAGATAGATGTGTTTTTTAAGTCTAAATCAAACACGGTTTGTGCTAGCTCCTTGAAACTTGACAAAATAAAGTAGTTCTAAGTTCTGTCTTTCTGGTTTGTTTCCTCTTGAAATAGGCACAAGCAAAGACTGCGTAAAACACATTCATTGGAAAGGTGTGCCAAGCTGCCAAAAACTACTGGTTTTCGGAATACTCGGCAAATTTTTTTTCATCCGACCTTGATGATCTCTGTGGTAATGATCAGTTCACTAAGTCCACTTAGCTGCCCAATTTTCACTCTTCTAGGATGAAGCGTTCGTTACCAGTAAATGTTTGAATTTTTAGGTTTCACTCTATTTCCTCCTATACAGATAGATCTGTTTTTTAAGTCTAAATCAAACACGGTTTGTGCTAGCTTTTTGAAACTTGACAAAATAAAGTAGTTCTAAGTTCTGTCTTTGTGGTTTCTTTCCTCTTGAAATAGCCACAAGCAAAGACTGCGTAAACACCTTTATTGGAAAGGTGTTCCAAGCTTCCAAAATACTACTGGTTTTCTGAATACTCGGCAAATTTTTTTCATCCGACCTTGATTGATCTCTGTGG
>NW_027517121.1:0-48186 GCF_048772815.1 Callospermophilus lateralis | reverse complement strand
CATGTATTGTCAGGGTATTCTTGACTGGTCTTTTCATGAGACTTCTTTCCAAACACATTATTTTGAATTTCCATAATCATTTTGAAGCAAAACTCACACACTCTTTATGATAAACCTAAACACAAATATTTCCATTACATATATACCTGGTTGGAATGAATGATTGTATATCAATATACAATTTCCTTTAATTTTTCAGATATCAGTTCAATTCATTATTTAAAGTTCAAAAAAGTTATATTATTTATTCACAGTATGGTCTATTCATGCTTTTTCTCTATGTTCCTAGAAACAGGGTACACCTCTTTGTACCCCCGATTCTCATTTTACATCTTCAATATATTGCTCCCAGAAATGGTGAAAGAAATACTCATGTCACCTCATTATCACAGTAATATTCTGGACAAAAAATGGAAAGGTCACACTTATGATTGTACCAAAGCCTAAATGGAAAGTGAACATGGATTTCTAAAAACATCCATGTCCAGGTTGTCTAATGCTGTCAATTGTCAATCCTATTGGTGACTACATATTTGTTTTTTTCCTAATTTATATATTCAAACTCAACCCTGTTGAAAATGTCTAATTCTATCACTCACTTTATAGTTTGCCTGATTTCGTAATGTTTCTATTGATATCTGCTTTTCTACATATTTTCCCCAGTTCAACATAGTGACTGACTCTTCATATGTGCTGACATTTACATTCACTCAACAACCGAAAGTCTATTGCTAAAGAATTTTTGGTCCAAATCCTATACTCACTCTTCTTCCTAAACCTACCGACTATCTTCCTAATCCTACTGAATATCCCTTTTTGACTGGATGTTCTCTTCTAAATTCAATCATCCAATGTACAAGGTCCTATGCCTTTGTACATGGAATTATCTGAGGCACCATTGCAGAACATCATTCAAAGCTAAGTATCCCAATCAAGGGCAAAACCCTTCTGGGCTTCAAATCATACCTAGATTTCTGTTTTCCCACTTATATTTCACCTCTATATTCTTGTAAATATTGCAGGTTCCCAATACCATTATTCATCACACAGAATCACTCGTAATCCAAATCAAACCTGTTTTTAACCCCAAGTATACACTGTTCCCTCAATCATTTTACAGAAGAGCAGAGACAGAGTGGTTCTTACAATACAGGAAAGTTGGGGACCTTCAACCTGATGAGAAACTCAAATGTCCATGCACAAATGGTACCTGGAGAAGTTGTAGGCAGGTATGAAGCACCTGAGAGAGCAAAAGTCATCTTCCATGGCAAACAACCTGGTCAGGATGAAGGGATGTGTCTGAATCTGCCTCTCTCTCTTCTTATTGTACAGAAGATGGACCAAACCAGGGCTGAGTGGAGAGCTGTTCCCGGGTGCCAATGGTGATATACATTCTACCTTATGAAAGTGTCACAGGAAGTTCTGGCAACCTCCATCTTATGTTACCCTTGGAAGCAACTGTTAGGACAAAGTGGTTGCCAAGGCAGTGACCTCATTCAGTTCCAAAGAATGTGAAATACCTCATTTCCTTGGTGATGGAACTCTCTGAACTTGGTATCCAAGAAGCCAGACACCCAGAGGCAGTCCCAGTCCAAGTCCCAGTGGGCTCACTTGTTTGGATTTAACAAAGACAGAGTCAGTTTTCTTGGTACCTAATGATGTGAGGATGGCCAAATGCCAGGAGAGCTCTGAAGATGGACCTTTCCTGAGAAAACAGGTAGTGGCTAACCACTTTTTCCTGACATCTTCACAGAGTTGGTCAAGGAATCAAGATCTGAGAGAAGACAGGCCATAACGGGGGAACATAGTATGGCCCACCAGTCAGAGGACACTCCGGATAGTCACAGACGTACTTGGGGGAAGGAGGTGCCTTTGTGGGAGTGGGTGCGGGTTTGTTGTTTTGTCTCATGTTCTGAGAATAGATAGAAAAGGCGGTTTGTTTGGTTTGGAGTGGACAGTTTCTAGTAAGTCATTTGACATGGCGAGTGTTTCTCTTTCTGTGTATCCCACTGTGTCCGTTGTTGTAGACATTAGAAAAGAGAATGCATTAATGGATGTGTCCTGTCTAGTATAAATCTTCCCATAATTCATCCTGCCCAATATATGAATGGACTGCAGCTTGTCTTATCAATGTGCAACACCTGCTATCTTTCTAAGTTGTTGTTTGCTTCCTGAATTCTGGCCACTCTCCAGAATAGGCTCATGGATTTGTGTACAAAATATGTACCACCTCCAAGCTCTGTGACATGGGCATGTACTGGATAGCTGAAGAGAATGGCGAGCATCTCAAAAAACTCAGATATCAGTGTGACCAGGAAAGTCTCAGTGCAGAAACCCTGCTTTGGGCCTTTTGCTTACTTATTGTTGTGTTGCACTGAATGTCAGGAAGGTCTTTGCCTCAGGCCACCCCTTTGTGAAGCCTGAAGAAAACAGTTTTCAAATGGAAATGAATGGGCCTCACCTGTGGCTCTTTATCAGCCTCTTGGACCTGTGTGTGGCTGTGACTTAGATTCTCAGCACCTGATGGATCTTAAGAATGATCCCACGTGAGCTTCCAAAACCAAAATGGCAAAAAATTTCATTCATTGTGGATGAAGTCTCTTGCCTTCCTCTGTTAGGTTCCTGCACTCCATCAAATGAAAATAGGGATTCTTTGGGTCAAATGAGTTCTTCAAAGCCCTGCAGAGGTGCTTGTGTTTTCGCATGACTCTAAATCACCTAAAGAATCGATACCTAAAATCAGTAGGCCTCAAATTGGAGAAACAAAGAAGTATTAACGGCAGGCTTATTTGTTCGCTCCTGTTTCAGAGAAACGGTGTCCAGGCTACCCTGACTTTAGGCAAATGAGGGGCAAACGAGCTGATTTTGGACACTGTCTTGGGCTGCGCCCCTCATGGAAACCTCCAGCCAGAGGTTAAGATGATTGACTATATGGAATAAGATGAAGGCCATGTGGGAGTGTTTTGGTTTTAATTTTGGTCATTGGTGTTGCATTGGAAAAAATGACTGGGTCCACGTGAGCTTGAACTCTGGTGTGATTCCCCTTAGAGACTGGGTTTTGGAACTGAACTCAGAGAAGCATTGCCATGAATTTTGTTGGGATTTTAAGAGGCCACGCATGAAAGTCGCTCTTGGAAACTGAGACCTAGGCCTCGGCTGGATTTCCACAGAGGCCTGGGAATCTCAGCAAGGATATCACATGATTTTATTCTTAAAGAAATGGCAGCCATAGTTGAGAGTCAAAACACACATGGACCTCACATTGTAGACCTCAATGGGCCTGGCCTAATGTGACCTTTTGTCCACTCTTTGGGAAGCCGTGCCTGTGAGAGTTCTCCAGAGATTTCATTGAAATGAGCTTCCTCACCATTTAATGTTTGCTGAATGAACTGAAACCCACAGTGCCTCCAACTTCATGGTTGAAAAATGGCTAGATAAATACCATGAAATTTTTGAAATTCCTATGACCAGGTGGCACTGGAGAAACATTGGATGTCCTGTTGCTGATCATGAGTATACCAGACAGTGCCTTGATTTACTGAGTTTCATGAAAATGGTGTAGAACAGAGATGCCAGAAATTTGGAGCCTGCTGAGTAGTGGGTCTAGAGCAGTGGTGGGGAGGTGTTTGCTAAAACATCCGTGGAAGGGCCATGTGGATCTACCATTGGATTCCAAATGGCTTGTAACTGACATGGTGCAGCCAACAGACCCTTATATGTAAAGGCATCTTGTTATATGGAGAGTTTTCAGAGGAAAATTAAGAATCAGGTTGATATGGACAAGGGGGCAATGGGGCAAGCTGTGAGAGATAGGAGCCTAGTTGGTGCATTCTCTTGCAGACCCTGACCCACCACACGTGACAGAACTCCCTCCAGCACTGTGTCCCAGTTTAGCTCCTAGTATTTCGTGAAACAAATACCAAACTCACAGTGCAGCAGCAAAAACACCACAAAAAGTGGAAGAGGACCAAATGGCTTCACAGTCCACACGGGGAGACACTTAGTCCCCAGTGGCCTCAGTTTACCTACAAAGAGAGGATTCAGCACTGCTTCATCTTGTTCATTGGAAAATAAGAAACCATGTCCTCCAGGTCACATAGATGCAGACCCAGCTTTGATGGTCTCACTACAGAGGAAGCCAAATCTCCTGAAAACTACATATATTTCAAGTGTGGAAGCTCAGAGGCAGTTTCGCAAAAAGTTTTTAGGCCAGCAGAGCTCCATGTTTGTGGAGTGTTTACCCTGTCCCTTAGTTTTGGAAACTCCTCTACCACCTCCAAGGTTGTGAACTCCTGAGCATTTTCCATTCCAGATATTTATTCACTGATTTTGTAACTCTTCTCCTCTAATTGTGTCTTACTTGGCGTGAAGGTAATGTCAAGGCGTTGTTCTGGATGAGAGCGGGAGGATATTTGTGCAGCATATTTTTACATACACATTGGATTCATTTTCCAAATTTCCATTCGAAGTACTGAATCCCTGACACTAACCCATACCTAGTAGACTCAGACTATTCATCCTAATATAATGGAGAAAATTAGCCCAACACATTAGAAATACAAGTACTTCAGAGGAGACATGTTGTATAGTTGGACTTGACATTTGCATTATATAAGGTAGGAGTTATAAATCTAGTCAAATTTATTTGAAATATTCTCCATGTGTTTTTAAGCTTAACAAATATGTGAATTCTTATTTCCCTTTTCTGTAGCCTATTCACACATGTATATTTATAGGCATATATAGAATCCTACCAGGTATCACACGTACATTTTTGTGAGGTGGCTGTCTTGGCAGATACCAATTGTGAGAAGAGTTCACTCCTCCTAAATGCTGTTGGAAATGAAAATTCAACCTATAGGAGAGCGTCCTAGTAGAACAACATTATACATTAACTCATGTTCAGTAAAATAAATATTTTTGCATTTGTGGATGATACATATTTACTGATGAATTTCGATTGGCATTTATATTGGTACTTTTTAATGTCTGTGAGTGTTGTGTGTGTGTGTGTGTATATACAGATATAGATATAGATATACTCTGCAAATTTTTCAAAATATGAAATATATGTGTCTAATATACACTCTCTAAATTCATTCATGTTCATGTATGTGGATTTATAATCCACTTTTCACAAGATTATAATCAGAAATATTCATCCACCTGAAATACATATTTGTTTCCTAGTACTGAAAACTAACTTCAGTGAATGGTGCATACAAATCCTAATTATTCTACAGTAACTGACCCAGTCTAACATCAATGCAAGTAGACTCCTATGGGACATGATATGTAATTTGTCATTCATTTGTATTCGACACTGGTACATTATTGTTTCTTCAGTTTTTGCACATCACAGGATATACATTTCATCCACAAGTTCACAAATTAATAAGCATTTGTTTCAACTTTAACCACTTCTTGCTTCAGAACACATGTATTGTCAGGGTATTCTTGACTGGTCTTTTCATGAGACTTCTTTCCAAACACATTATTTTGAATTTCCATAATCATTTTGAAGCAAAACTCACACACTCTTTATGATAAACCTAAACACAAATATTTCCATTACATATATACCTGGTTGGAATGAATGATTGTATATCAATATACAATTTCCTTTAATTTTTCAGATATCAGTTCAATTCATTATTTAAAGTTCAAAAAAGTTATATTATTTATTCACAGTATGGTCTATTCATGCTTTTTCTCTATGTTCCTAGAAACAGGGTACACCTTTTGTACCCCCGATTCTCATTTTACATCTTCAATATATTGCTCCCAGAAATGGTGAAAGAAATACTCATGTCACCTCATTATCACAGTAATATTCTGGACAAAAAATGGAAAGGTCACACTTATGATTGTACCAAAGCCTAAATGGAAAGTGAACATGGATTTCTAAAAACATCCATGTCCAGGTTGTCTAATGCTGTCAATTGTCAATCCTATTGGTGACTACATATTTGTTTTTTTCCTAATTTATATATTCAAACTCAACCCTGTTGAAAATGTCTAATTCTATCACTCACTTTATACTTTGCCTGATTTCGTAATGTTTCTATTGATATCTGCTTTTCTACATATTTTCCCCAGTTCAACATAGTGACTGACTCTTCATATGTGCTGACATTTACATTCACTCAACAACCGAAAGTCTATTGCTAAAGAATTTTTGGTCCAAATCCTATACTCACTCTTCTTCCTAAACCTACCGACTATCTTCCTAATCCTACTGAATATCCCTTTTTGACTGGATGTTCTCTTCTAAATTCAATCATCCAATGTACAAGGTCCTATGCCTTTGTACATGGAATTATCTGAGGCACCATTGCAGAACATCATTCAAAGCTAAGTATCCCAATCAAGGGCAAAACCCTTCTGGGCTTCAAATCATACCTAGATTTCTGTTTTCCTACTTATATTTCACCTCTATATTCTTGTAAATATTGCAGGTTCCCAATACCATTATTCATCACACAGAATCACTCGTAATCCAAATCAAACCTGTTTTTAACCCCAAGTATACACTGTTCCCTCAATCATTTTACAGAAGAGCAGAGACAGAGTGGTTCTTACAATACAGGAAAGTTGGGGACCTTCAACCTGATGAGAAACTCAAATGTCCATGCACAAATGGTACCTGGAGAAGTTGTAGGCAGGTATGAAGCACCTGAGAGAGCAAAAGTCATCTTCCATGGCAAACAACCTGGTCAGGATGAAGGGATGTGTCTGAATCTGCCTCTCTCTCTTCTTATTGTACAGAAGATGGACCAAACCAGGGCTGAGTGGAGAGCTGTTCCCGGGTGCCAATGGTGATATACATTCTACCTTATGAAAGTGTCACAGGAAGTTCTGGCAACCTCCATCTTATGTTACCCTTGGAAGCAACTGTTAGGACAAAGTGGTTGCCAAGGCAGTGACCTCATTCAGTTCCAAAGAATGTGAAATACCTCATTTCCTTGGTGATGGAACTCTCTGAACTTGGTATCCAAGAAGCCAGACACCCAGAGGCAGTCCCAGTCCCAGTCCCAGTGGGCTCACTTGTTTGGATTTACCAAAGACAGAGTCAGTTTTCTTGGTACCTAATGATGTGAGGATGGCCAAATGCCAGGAGAGCTCTGAAGATGGACCTTTCCTGAGAAAACAGGTAGTGGCTAACCACTTTTTCCTGACATCTTCACAGAGTTGGTCAAGGAATCAAGATCTGAGAGAAGACAGGCCATTTCGGGGGAACATAGTATGGCCCACCAGTCAGAGGACACTCCGGATAGTCACAGACGTACTTGGGGGAAGGAGGTGCCTTTGTGGGAGTGGGTGCGGGTTTGTTGTTTTGTCTCATGTTCTGAGAATAGATAGAAAAGGCGGTTTGTTTGGTTTGGAGTGGACAGTTTCTAGTAAGTCATTTGACATGGCGAGTGTTTCTCTTTCTGTGTATCCCACTGTGTCCGTTGTTGTAGACATTAGAAAAGAGAATGCATTAATGGATGTGTCCTGTCTAGTATAAATCTTCCCATAATTCATCCTGCCCAATATATGAATGGACTGCAGCTTGTCTTATCAATGTGCAACACCTGCTATCTTTCTAAGTTGTTGTTTTCTTCATGAATTCTGCCCACTCTCCAGAATAGGCTGATGGATTTGTGTACAAAATATGTACCACCTCCAAGCTCTGTGACATGGCCATGTACTGGATAGCTGAAGAGAATGGCGAGCATCTCAAAAAACTCAGATATCAGTGTGACCAGGAAAGTCTCAGTGCAGAAACCCTGCTTTGGGCCTTTTGCTTACTTATTGTTGTGTTGCACTGAATGTCAGGAAGGTCTTTGCCTCAGGCCACCCCTTTGTGAAGCCTGAAGAAAACAGTTTTCAAATGGAAATGAATGGGCCTCACCTGTGGCTCTTTATCAGCCTCTTGGACCTGTGTGTGGCTGTGACTTAGATTCTCAGCACCTGATGGATCTTAAGAATGATCCCACGTGAGCTTCCAAAACCAAAATGGCAAAAAATTTCATTCATTGTGGATGAAGTCTCTTGCCTTCCTCTGTTAGGTTCCTGCACTCCATCAAATGAAAATAGGGATTCTTTGGGTCAAATGAGTTCTTCAAAGCCCTGCAGAGGTGCTTGTGTTTTCGCATGACTCTAAATCACCTAAAGAATCGATACCTAAAATCAGTAGGCCTCAAATTGGAGAAACAAAGAAGTATTAACGGCAGGCTTATTTGTTCGCTCCTGTTTCAGAGAAACGGTGTCCAGGCTACCCTGACTTTAGGCAAATGAGGGGCAAACGAGCTGATTTTGGACACTGTCTTGGGCTGCGCCCCTCATGGAAACCTCCAGCCAGAGGTTAAGATGATTGACTATATGGAATAAGATGAAGGCCATGTGGGAGTGTTTTGGTTTTAATTTTGGTCATTTGTGTTGCATTGGAAAAAATGACTGGGTCCACGTGAGCTTGAACTCTGGTGTGATTCCCCTTAGAGACTGGGTTTTGGAACTGAACTCAGAGAAGCATTGCCATGAATTTTGTTGGGATTTTAAGAGGCCACGCATGAAAGTCGCTCTTGGAAACTGAGACCTAGGCCCCGGGTGGATTTCCACAGAGGCCTGGGAATCTCAGCAAGGATATCACATGATTTTATTCTTAAAGAAATGGCAGCCATAGTTGAGAGTCAAAACACACATGGACCTCACATTGTAGACCTCAATGGGCCTGGCCTAATGTGACCTTTTGTCCACTCTTTGGGAAGCCGTGCCTGTGAGAGTTCTCCAGAGATTTCATTGAAATGAGCTTCCTCACCATTTAATGTTTGCTGAATGAACTGAAACCCACAGTGCCTCCAACTTCATGGTTGAAAAATGGCTAGATAAATACCATGAAATTTTTGAAATTCCTATGACCAGGTGGCACTGGAGAAACATTGGATGTCCTGTTGCTGATCATGAGTATACCAGACAGTGCCTTGATTTACTGAGTTTCATGAAAATGGTGTAGAACAGAGATGCCAGAAATTTGGAGCCTGCTGAGTAGTGGGTCTAGAGCAGTGGTGGGGAGGTGTTTGCTAAAACATCCGTGGAAGGGCCATGTGGATCTACCATTGGATTCCAAATGGCTTGTAACTTACATGGTGCAGCCAACAGACCCTTATATGTAAAGGCATCTTGTTATATGGAGAGTTTTCAGAGGAAAATTAAGAATCAGGTTGATATGGACAAGGGGGCAATGGGGCAAGCTGTGAGAGATAGGAGCCTAGTTGGTGCATTCTCTTGCAGACCCTGACCCACCACACGTGACAGAACTCCCTCCAGCACTGTGTCCCAGTTTAGCTCCTAGTATTTCGTGAAACAAATACCAAACTCACAGTGCAGCAGCAAAAACACCACAAAAAGTGGAAGAGGACCAAATGGCTTCACAGTCCACACGGGGAGACACTTAGTCCCCAGTGGCCTCAGTTTACCTACAAAGAGAGGATTCAGCACTGCTTCATCTTGTTCATTGGAAAATAAGAAACCATGTCCTCCAGGTCACATAGATGCAGACCCAGCTTTGATGGTCTCACTACAGAGGAAGCCAAATCTCCTGAAAACTACATATATTTCAAGTGTGGAAGCTCAGAGGCAGTTTCGCAAAAAGTTTTTAGGCCAGCAGAGCTCCATGTTTGTGGAGTGTTTACCCTGTCCCTTAGTTTTGGAAACTCCTCTACCACCTCCAAGGTTGTGAACTCCTGAGCATTTTCCATTCCAGATATTTATTCACTGATTTTGTAACTCTTCTCCTCTAATTGTGTCTTACTTGGCGTGAAGGTAATGTCAAGGCGTTGTTCTGGATGAGAGCGGGAGGATATTTGTGCAGCATATTTTTACATACACATTGGATTCATTTTCCAAATTTCCATTCGAAGTACTGAATCCCTGACACTAACCCATACCTAGTAGACTCAGACTATTCATCCTAATATAATGGAGAAAATTAGCCCAACACATTAGAAATACAAGTACTTCAGAGGAGACATGTTGTATAGTTGGACTTGACATTTGCATTATATAAGGTAGGAGTTATAAATCTAGTCAAATTTATTTGAAATATTCTCCATGTGTTTTTAAGCTTAACAAATATGTGAATTCTTATTTCCCTTTTCTGTAGCCTATTCACACATGTATATTTATAGGCATATATAGAATCCTACCAGGTATCACACGTACATTTTTGTGAGGTGGCTGTCTTGGCAGATACCAATTGTGAGAAGAGTTCACTCCTCCTAAATGCTGTTGGAAATGAAAATTCAACCTATAGGAGAGCGTCCTAGTAGAACAACATTATACATTAACTCATGTTCAGTAAAATAAATATTTTTGCATTTGTGGATGATACATATTTACTGATGAATTTCGATTGGCATTTATATTGGTACTTTTTAATGTCTGTGAGTGTTGTGTTGTGTGTGTGTGTATATACAGATATAGATATAGATATACTCTGCAAATTTTCAAAATATGAAATATATGTGTCTAATATACACTCTCTAAATTCATTCATGTTCATGTATGTGGATTTATAATCCACTTTTCACAAGATTATAATCAGAAATATTCATCCACCTGAAATACATATTTGTTTCCTAGTACTGAAAACTAACTTCAGTGAATGGTGCATACAAATCCTAATTATTCTACAGTAACTGACCCAGTCTAACATCAATGCAAGTAGACTCCTATGGGACATGATATGTAATTTGTCATTCATTTGTATTCGACACTGGTACATTATTGTTTCTTCAGTTTTTGCACATCACAGGATATACATTTCATCCACAAGTTCACAAATTAATAAGCATTTGTTTCAACTTTAACCACTTCTTGCTTCAGAACACATGTATTGTCAGGGTATTCTTGACTGGTCTTTTCATGAGACTTCTTTCCAAACACATTATTTTGAATTTCCATAATCATTTTGAAGCAAAACTCACACACTCTTTATGATAAACCTAAACACAAATATTTCCATTACATATATACCTGGTTGGAATGAATGATTGTATATCAATATACAATTTCCTTTAATTTTTCAGATATCAGTTCAATTCATTATTTAAAGTTCAAAAAAGTTATATTATTTATTCACAGTATGGTCTATTCATGCTTTTTCTCTATGTTCCTAGAAACAGGGTACACCTCTTTGTACCCCCGATTCTCATTTTACATCTTCAATATATTGCTCCCAGAAATGGTGAAAGAAATACTCATGTCACCTCATTATCACAGTAATATTCTGGACAAAAAATGGAAAGGTCACACTTATGATTGTACCAAAGCCTAAATGGAAAGTGAACATGGATTTCTAAAAACATCCATGTCCAGGTTGCCTAATGCTGTCAATTGTCAATCCTATTGGTGACTACATATTTGTTTTTTTCCTAATTTATATATTCAAACTCAACCCTGTTGAAAATGTCTAATTCTATCACTCACTTTATACTTTGCCTGATTTCGTAATGTTTCTATTGATATCTGCTTTTCTACATATTTTCCCCAGTTCAACATAGTGACTGACTCTTCATATGTGCTGACATTTACATTCACTCAACAACCGAAAGTCTATTGCTAAAGAACTTTTGGTCCAAATCCTATAATCACTCTTCTTCCTAAACCTACCGACTATCTTCCTAATCCTACTGAATATCCCTTTTTGACTGGATGTTCTCTTCTAAATTCAATCATCCAATGTACAAGGTCCTATGCCATTGTATATGGAATTATCTGAGGCATCTTTGCAGAACATCATTCAAAGCTAAGTATCCCAATCAAGGGCAAAACCCTTCTGGGCTTCAAATCATACCTAGATTTCTGTTTTCCCACTTATATTTCACCTCTATATTCTTGTAAATATTGCAGGTTCCCAATACCATTATTCATCACACAGAATCACTCGTAATCCAAATCAAACCTGTTTTTAACCCCAAGTATACACTGTTCCCTCAATCATTTTACAGAAGAGCAGAGACAGAGTGGTTCTTACAATACAGGAAAGTTGGGGACCTTCAACCTGATGAGAACCTCAAATGTCCATGCACAAATGGTACCTGGAGAAGTTGTAGGCAGGTATGAAGCACCTGAGAGAGCAAAAGTCATCTTCCATGGCAAACAACCTGGTCAGGATGAAGGGATGTGTCTGAATCTGCCTCTCTCTCTTCTTATTGTACAGAAGATGGACCAAACCAGGGCTGAGTGGAGAGCTGTTCCCGGGTGCCAATGGTGATATACATTCTACCTTATGAAAGTGTCACAGGAAGTTCTGGCAACTTCCATCTTATGTTACCCTTGGAAGCAACTGTTAGGACAAAGTGGTTGCCAAGGCAGTGACCTCATTCAGTTCCAAAGAATGTGAAATACCTCATTTCCTTGGTGATGGAACTCTCTGAACTTGGTATCCAAGAAGCCAGACACCCAGAGGCAGTCCCAGTCCCAGTCCCAGTGGGCTCACTTGTTTGGATTTACCAAAGACAGAGTCAGTTTTCTTGGTACCTAATGATGTGAGGATGGCCAAATGCCAGGAGAGCTCTGAAGATGGACCTTTCCTGAGAAAACAGGTAGTGGCTAACCACTTTTTCCTGACATCTTCACAGAGTTGGTCAAGGAATCAAGATCTGAGAGAAGACAGGCCATAACGGGGGAACATAGTATGGCCCACCAGTCAGAGGACACTCCGGATAGTCACAGACGTACTTGGGGGAAGGAGGTGCCTTTGTGGGAGTGGGTGCGGGTTTGTTGTTTTGTCTCATGTTCTGAGAATAGATAGAAAAGGCGGTTTGTTTGGTTTGGAGTGGACAGTTTCTAGTAAGTCATTTGACATGGCGAGTGTTTCTCTTTCTGTGTATCCCACTGTGTCCGTTGTTGTAGACATTAGAAAAGAGAATGCATTAATGGATGTGTCCTGTCTAGTATAAATCTTCCCATAATTCATCCTGCCCAATATATGAATGGACTGCAGCTTGTCTTATCAATGTGCAACACCTGCTATCTTTCTAAGTTGTTGTTTTCTTCATGAATTCTGGCCACTCTCCAGAATAGGCTGATGGATTTGTGTACAAAATATGTACCACCTCCAAGCTCTGTGACATGGCCATGTACTGGATAGCTGAAGAGAATGGCGAGCATCTCAAAAAACTCAGATATCAGTGTGACCAGGAAAGTCTCAGTGCAGAAACCCTGCTTTGGGCCTTTTGCTTACTTATTGTTGTGTTGCACTGAATGTCAGGAAGGTCTTTGCCTCAGGCCACCCCTTTGTGAAGCCTGAAGAAAACAGTTTTCAAATGGAAATGAATGGGCCTCACCTGTGGCTCTTTATCAGCCTCTTGGACCTGTGTGTGGCTGTGACTTAGATTCTCAGCACCTGATGGATCTTAAGAATGATCCCACGTGAGCTTCCAAAACCAAAATGGCAAAAAATTTCATTCATTGTGGATGAAGTCTCTTGCCTTCCTCTGTTAGGTTCCTGCACTCCATCAAATGAAAATAGGGATTCTTTGGGTCAAATGAGTTCTTCAAAGCCCTGCAGAGGTGCTTGTGTTTTCGCATGACTCTAAATCACCTAAAGAATCGATACCTAAAATCAGTAGGCCTCAAATTGGAGAAACAAAGAAGTATTAACGGCAGGCTTATTTGTTCGCTCCTGTTTCAGAGAAACGGTGTCCAGGCTACCCTGACTTTAGGCAAATGAGGGGCAAACGAGCTGATTTTGGACACTGTCTTGGGCTGCGCCCCTCATGGAAACCTCCAGCCAGAGGTTAAGATGATTGACTATATGGAATAAGATGAAGGCCATGTGGGAGTGTTTTGGTTTTAATTTTGGTCATTTGTGTTGCATTGGAAAAAATGACTGGGTCCACGTGAGCTTGAACTCTGGTGTGATTCCCCTTAGAGACTGGGTTTTGGAACTGAACTCAGAGAAGCATTGCCATGAATTTTGTTGGGATTTTAAGAGGCCACGCATGAAAGTCGCTCTTGGAAACTGAGACCTAGGCCCCGGCTGGATTTCCACAGAGGCCTGGGAATCTCAGCAAGGATATCACATGATTTTATTCTTAAAGAAATGGCAGCCATAGTTGAGAGTCAAAACACACATGGACCTCACATTGTAGACCTCAATGGGCCTGGCCTAATGTGACCTTTTGTCCACTCTTTGGGAAGCCGTGCCTGTGAGAGTTCTCCAGAGATTTCATTGAAATGAGCTTCCTCACCATTTAATGTTTGCTGAATGAACTGAAACCCACAGTGCCTCCAACTTCATGGTTGAAAAATGGCTAGATAAATACCATGAAATTTTTGAAATTCCTATGACCAGGTGGCACTGGAGAAACATTGGATGTCCTGTTGCTGATCATGAGTATACCAGACAGTGCCTTGATTTACTGAGTTTCATGAAAATGGTGTAGAACAGAGATGCCAGAAATTTGGAGCCTGCTGAGTAGTGGGTCTAGAGCAGTGGTGGGGAGGTGTTTGCTAAAACATCCGTGGAAGGGCCATGTGGATCTACCATTGGATTCCAAATGGCTTGTAACTTACATGGTGCAGCCAACAGACCCTTATATGTAAAGGCATCTTGTTATATGGAGAGTTTTCAGAGGAAAATTAAGAATCAGGTTGATATGGACAAGGGGGCAATGGGGCAAGCTGTGAGAGATAGGAGCCTAGTTGGTGCATTCTCTTGCAGACCCTGACCCACCACACGTGACAGAACTCCCTCCAGCACTGTGTCCCAGTTTAGCTCCTAGTATTTCGTGAAACAAATACCAAACTCACAGTGCAGCAGCAAAAACACCACAAAAAGTGGAAGAGGACCAAATGGCTTCACAGTCCACACGGGGAGACACTTAGTCCCCAGTGGCCTCAGTTTACCTACAAAGAGAGGATTCAGCACTGCTTCATCTTGTTCATTGGAAAATAAGAAACCATGTCCTCCAGGTCACATAGATGCAGACCCAGCTTTGATGGTCTCACTACAGAGGAAGCCAAATCTCCTGAAAACTACATATATTTCAAGTGTGGAAGCTCAGAGGCAGTTTCGCAAAAAGTTTTTAGGCCAGCAGAGCTCCATGTTTGTGGAGTGTTTACCCTGTCCCTTAGTTTTGGAAACTCCTCTACCACCTCCAAGGTTGTGAACTCCTGAGCATTTTCCATTCCAGATATTTATTCACTGATTTTGTAACTCTTCTCCTCTAATTGTGTCTTACTTGGCGTGAAGGTAATGTCAAGGCGTTGTTCTGGATGAGAGCGGGAGGATATTTGTGCAGCATATTTTTACATACACATTGGATTCATTTTCCAAATTTCCATTCGAAGTACTGAATCCCTGACACTAACCCATACCTAGTAGACTCAGACTATTCATCCTAATATAATGGAGAAAATTAGCCCAACACATTAGAAATACAAGTACTTCAGAGGAGACATGTTGTATAGTTGGACTTGACATTTGCATTATATAAGGTAGGAGTTATAAATCTAGTCAAATTTATTTGAAATATTCTCCATGTGTTTTTAAGCTTAACAAATATGTGAATTCTTATTTCCCTTTTCTGTAGCCTATTCACACATGTATATTTATAGGCATATATAGAATCCTACCAGGTATCACACGTACATTTTTGTGAGGTGGCTGTCTTGGCAGATACCAATTGTGAGAAGAGTTCACTCCTCCTAAATGATGTTGGAAATGAAAATTCAACCTATAGGAGAGCGTCCTAGTAGAACAACATTATACATTAACTCATGTTCAGTAAAATAAATATTTTTGCATTTGTGGATGATACATATTTACTGATGAATTTCGATTGGCATTTATATTGGTACTTTTTAATGTCTGTGAGTGTTGTGTGTGTGTGTGTGTATATACAGATATAGATATAGATATACTCTGCAAATTTTTCAAAATATGAAATATATGTGTCTAATATACATTCTCTAAATTCATTCATGTTCATGTATGTGGATTTATAATCCACTTTTCACAAGATTATAATCAGAAATATTCATCCACCTGAAATACATATTTGTTTCCTAGTACTGAAAACTAACTTCAGTGAATGGTGCATACAAATCCTAATTATTCTACAGTAACTGACCCAGTCTAACATCAATGCAAGTAGACTCCTATGGGACATGATATGTAATTTGTCATTCATTTGTATTCGACACTGGTACATTATTGTTTCTTCAGTTTTTGCACATCACAGGATATACATTTCATCCACAAGTTCACAAATTAATAAGCATTTGTTTCAACTTTAACCACTTCTTGCTTCAGAACACATGTATTGTCAGGGTATTCTTGACTGGTCTTTTCATGAGACTTCTTTCCAAACACATTATTTTGAATTTCCATAATCATTTTGAAGCAAAACTCACACACTCTTTATGATAAACCTAAACACAAATATTTCCATTACATATATACCTGGTTGGAATGAATGATTGTATATCAATATACGATTTCCTTTAATTTTTCAGATATCAGTTCAATTCATTATTTAAAGTTCAAAAAAGTTATATTATTTATTCACAGTATGGTCTATTCATGCTTTTTCTCTATGTTCCTAGAAACAGGGTACACCTCTTTGTACCCCCGATTCTCATTTTACATCTTCAATATATTGCTCCCAGAAATGGTGAAAGAAATACTCATGTCACCTCATTATCACAGTAATATTCTGGACAAAAAATGGAAAGGTCACACTTATGATTGTACCAAAGCCTAAATGGAAAGTGAACATGGATTTCTAAAAACATCCATGTCCAGGTTGCCTAATGCTGTCAATTGTCAATCCTATTGGTGACTACATATTTGTTTTTTTCCTAATTTATATATTCAAACTCAACCCTGTTGAAAATGTCTAATTCTATCACTCACTTTATACTTTGCCTGATTTCGTAATGTTTCTATTGATATCTGCTTTTCTACATATTTTCCCCAGTTCAACATAGTGACTGACTCTTCATATGTGCTGACATTTACATTCACTCAACAACCGAAAGTCTATTGCTAAAGAATTTTTGGTCCAAATCCTATACTCACTCTTCTTCCTAAACCTACCGACTATCTTCCTAATCCTACTGAATATCCCTTTTTGACTGGATGTTCTCTTCTAAATTCAATCATCCAATGTACAAGGTCCTATGCTTTGTACATGGAATTATCTGAGGCACCATTGCAGAACATCATTCAAAGCTAAGTATCCCAATCAAGGGCAAAACACTCTGGGCTTCAAATCATACCTAGATTTCTGTTTTCCTACTTATATTTCACCTCTATATTCTTGTAAATATTGCAGGTTCCCAATACCATTATTCATCACACAGAATCACTCGTAATCCAAATCAAACCTGTTTTTAACCCCAAGTATACACTGTTCCCTCAATCATTTTACAGAAGAGCAGAGACAGAGTGGTTCTTACAATACAGGAAAGTTGGGGACCTTCAACCTGATGAGAAACTCAAATGTCCATGCACAAATGGTACCTGGAGAAGTTGTAGGCAGGTATGAAGCACCTGAGAGAGCAAAAGTCATCTTCCATGGCAAACAACCTGGTCAGGATGAAGGGATGTGTCTGAATCTGCCTCTCTCTCTTCTTATTGTACAGAAGATGGACCAAACCAGGGCTGAGTGGAGAGCTGTTCCCGGGTGCCAATGGTGATATACATTCTACCTTATGAAAGTGTCACAGGAAGTTCTGGCAACCTCCATCTTATGTTACCCTTGGAAGCAACTGTTAGGACAAAGTGGTTGCCAAGGCAGTGACCTCATTCAGTTCCAAAGAATGTGAAATACCTCATTTCCTTGGTGATGGAACTCTCTGAACTTGGTATCCAAGAAGCCAGACACCCAGAGGCAGTCCCAGTCCAAGTCCCAGTGGGCTCACTTGTTTGGATTTAACAAAGACAGAGTCAGTTTTCTTGGTACCTAATGATGTGAGGATGGCCAAATGCCAGGAGAGCTCTGAAGATGGACCTTTCCTGAGAAAACAGGTAGTGGCTAACCACTTTTTCCTGACATCTTCACAGAGTTGGTCAAGGAATCAAGATCTGAGAGAAGACAGGCCATAACGGGGGAACATAGTATGGCCCACCAGTCAGAGGACACTCCGGATAGTCACAGACGTACTTGGGGGAAGGAGGTGCCTTTGTGGGAGTGGGTGCGGGTTTGTTGTTTTGTCTCATGTTCTGAGAATAGATAGAAAAGGCGGTTTGTTTGGTTTGGAGTGGACAGTTTCTAGTAAGTCATTTGACATGGCGAGTGTTTCTCTTTCTGTGTATCCCACTGTGTCCGTTGTTGTAGACATTAGAAAAGAGAATGCATTAATGGATGTGTCCTGTCTAGTATAAATCTTCCCATAATTCATCCTGCCCAATATATGAATGGACTGCAGCTTGTCTTATCAATGTGCAACACCTGCTATCTTTCTAAGTTGTTGTTTGCTTCCTGAATTCTGGCCACTCTCCAGAATAGGCTCATGGATTTGTGTACAAAATATGTACCACCTCCAAGCTCTGTGACATGGGCATGTACTGGATACCTGAAGAGAATGGCGAGCATCTCAAAAAACTCAGATATCAGTGTGACCAGGAAAGTCTCAGTGCAGAAACCCTGCTTTGGGCCTTTTGCTTACTTATTGTTGTGTTGCACTGAATGTCAGGAAGGTCTTTGCCTCAGGCCACCCCTTTGTGAAGCCTGAAGAAAACAGTTTTCAAATGGAAATGAATGGGCCTCACCTGTGGCTCTTTATCAGCCTCTTCGACCTGTGTGTGGCTGTGACTTAGATTCTCAGCACCTGATGGATCATAAGAATGATCCCATGTGAGCTTCCAAAACCAAAATGGCAAAAAATTTCATTCATTGTGGATGAAGTCTCTTGCCTTCCTCTGTTAGGTTCCTGCACTCCATCAAATGAAAATAGGGATTCTTTGGGTCAAATGAGTTCTTCAAAGCCCTGCAGAGGTGCTTGTGTTTTCGCATGACTCTAAATCACCTAAAGAATCGATACCTAAAATCAGTAGGCCTCAAATTGGAGAAACAAAGAAGTATTAACGGCAGGCTTATTTGTTCGCTCCTGTTTCAGAGAAACGGTGTCCAGGCTACCCTGACTTTAGGCAAATGAGGGGCAAACGAGCTGATTTTGGACACTGTCTTGGGCTGCGCCCCTCATGGAAACCTCCAGCCAGAGGTTAAGATGATTGACTATATGGAATAAGATGAAGGCCATGTGGGAGTGTTTTGGTTTTAATTTTGGTCATTTGTGTTGCATTGGAAAAAATGACTGGGTCCACGTGAGCTTGAACTCTGGTGTGATTCCCCTTAGAGACTGGGTTTTGGAACTGAACTCAGAGAAGCATTGCCATGAATTTTGTTGGGATTTTAAGAGGCCACGCATGAAAGTCGCTCTTGGAAACTGAGACCTAGGCCCCGGGTGGATTTCCACAGAGGCCTGGGAATCTCAGCAAGGATATCACATGATTTTATTCTTAAAGAAATGGCAGCCATAGTTGAGAGTCAAAACACACATGGACCTCACATTGTAGACCTCAATGGGCCTGGCCTAATGTGACCTTTTGTCCACTCTTTGCGAAGCCCTGCCTGTGAGAGTTCTCCAGAGATTTCATTGAAATGAGCTTCCTCACCATTTAATGTTTGCTGAATGAACTGAAACCCACAGTGCCTCCAACTTCATGGTTGAAAAATGGCTAGATAAATACCATGAAATTTTTGAAATTCCTATGACCAGGTGGCACTGGAGAAACATTGGATGTCCTGTTGCTGATCATGAGTATACCAGACAGTGCCTTGATTTACTGAGTTTCATGAAAATGGTGTAGAACAGAGATACCAGAAATTTGGAGCCTGCTGAGTAGTGGGTCTAGAGCAGTGGTGGGGAGGTGTTTGCTAAAACATCCGTGGTAGGGCCATGTGGATCTACCATTGGATTCCAAATGGCTTGTAACTGACATGGTGCAGCCAACAGACCCTTATATGTAAAGGCATCTTGTTATATGGAGAGTTTTCAGAGGAAAATTAAGAATCAGGTTGATATGGACAAGGGGGCAATGGGGCAAGCTGTGAGAGATAGGAGCCTAGTTGGTGCATTCTCTTGCAGACCCTGACCCACCACACGTGACAGAACTCCCTCCAGCACTGTGTCCCAGTTTAGCTCCTAGTATTTCGTGAAACAAATACCAAACTCACAGTGCAGCAGCAAAAACACCACAAAAAGTGGAAGAGGACCAAATGGCTTCACAGTCCACACGGGGAGACACTTAGTCCCCAGTGGCATCAGTTTACCTACAAAGAGAGGATTCAGCACTGCTTCATCTTGTTCATTGGAAAATAAGAAACCATGTTCTCCAGGTCACATAGATGCAGACCCAGCTTTGATGGTCTCACTACAGTGGAAGCCAAATCTCCTGAAAACTACATATATTTCAAGTGTGGAAGCTCAGAGGCAGTTTCGCAAAAAGTTTTTAGGCCAGCAGAGCTCCATGTTTGTGGAGTGTTTACCCTGTCCCTTAGTTTTGGAAACTCCTCTACCACCTCCAAGGTTGTGAACTCCTGAGCATTTTCCATTCCAGATATGTATTCACTGATTTTGTAACTTTTCTCCTCTAATTGTGTCTTACTTGGGGTGAAGGTAATGTCAAGGCATTGTTCTGGATGAGAGCGGGAGGATATTTGTGCAGCATATTTTTACATACACATTGGATTCATTTTCCAAATTTCCATTTGAAGTACTGAATCCCTGACACTAACCCATACCTAGTAGACTCAGACTATTCATCCTAATATAATGGAGAAAATTAGCCCAACACATTAGAAATACAAGTACTTCAGAGGAGACATGTTGTATAGTTGGACTTGACATTTGCATTATATAAGGTAGGAGTTATAAATCTAGTCAAATTTATTTGAAATATTCTCCATGTGTTTTTAAGCTTAACAAATATGTGAATTCTTATTTCCCTTTTCTGTAGCCTATTCACACATGTATATTTATAGGCATATATAGAATCCTACCAGGTATCACACGTACAATTTTGTGAGGGGGATGTCTTGGCAGATACAAATTGTGAGAAGAGTTCACTCCTCCTAAATGCTGTTGGAAATGAAATTCAACCTATAGGAGAGCGTCCTAGTAGAACAACATTATACATTAACTCATGTTCAGTAAAATAAATATTTTTGCATTTGTGGATGATACATATTTACTGATGAATTTCGATTGGCATTTATATTGGTACTTTTTAATGTCTGTGAGTGTTGTGTGTGTGTGTGTGTATATACAGATATAGATATAGATATACTCTGCAAATTTTTCAAAATATGAAATATATGTGTCTAATATACACTCTCTAAATTCATTCATGTTCATGTATGTGGATTTATAATCCACTTTTCACAAGATTATAATCAGAAATATTCATCCACCTGAAATACATATTTGTTTCCTAGTACTGAAAACTAACTTCAGTGAATGGTGCATACAAATCCTAATTATTCTACAGTAACTGACCCAGTCTAACATCAATGCAAGTAGACTCCTATGGGACATGATATGTAATTTGTCATTCATTTGTATTCGACACTGGTACATTATTGTTTCTTCAGTTTTTGCACATCACAGGATATACATTTCATCCACAAGTTCACAAATTAATAAGCATTTGTTTCAACTTTAACCACTTCTTGCTTCAGAACACATGTATTGTCAGGGTATTCTTGACTGGTCTTTTCATGAGACTTCTTTCCAAACACATTATTTTGAATTTCCATAATCATTTTGAAGCAAAACTCACACACTCTTTATGATAAACCTAAACACAAATATTTCCAATACATATATACCTGGTTGGAATGAATGATTGTATATCAATATACGATTTCCTTTAATTTTTCAGATATCAGTTCAATTCATTATTTAAAGTTCAAAAAAGTTATATTATTTATTCACAGTATGGTCTATTCATGCTTTTTCTCTATGTTCCTAGAAACAGGGTACACCTCTTTGTACCCCCGATTCTCATTTTACATCTTCAATATATTGCTCCCAGAAATGGTGAAAGAAATACTCATGTCACCTCATTATCACAGTAATATTCTGGACAAAAAATGGAAAGGTCACACTTATGATTGTACCAAAGCCTAAATGGAAAGTGAACATGGATTTCTAAAAACATCCATGTCCAGGTTGCCTAATGCTGTCAATTGTCAATCCTATTGGTGACTACATATTTGTTTTTTTCCTAATTTATATATTCAAACTCAACCCTGTTGAAAATGTCTAATTCTATCACTCACTTTATACTTTGCCTGATTTCGTAATGTTTCTATTGATATCTGCTTTTCTACATATTTTCCCCAGTTCAACATAGTGACTGACTCTTCATATGTGCTGACATTTACATTCACTCAACAACCGAAAGTCTATTGCTAAAGAACTTTTGGTCCAAATCCTATACTCACTCTTCTTCCTAAACCTACCGACTATCTTCCTAATCCTACTGAATATCCCTTTTTGACTGGATGTTCTCTTCTAAATTCAATCATCCAATGTACAAGGTCCTATGCCATTGTATATGGAATTATCTGAGGCACCATTGCAGAACATCATTCAAAGCTAAGTATCCCAATCAAGGGCAAAACCCTTCTGGGCTTCAAATCATACCTAGATTTCTGTTTTCCTACTTATATTTCACCTCTATATTCTTGTAAATATTGCAGGTTCCCAATACCATTATTCATCACACAGAATCACTCGTAATCCATATCAAACCTGTTTTTAACCCCAAGTATACACTGTTCCCTCAATCATTTTACAGAAGAGCAGAGACAGAGTGGTTCTTACAATACAGGAAAGTTGGGGACCTTCAACCTGATGAGAAACTCAAATGTCCATGCACAAATGGTACCTGGAGAAGTTGTAGGCAGGTATGAAGCACCTGAGAGAGCAAAAGTCATCTTCCATGGCAAACAACCTGGTCAGGATGAAGGGATGTGTCTGAATCTGCCTCTCTCTCTTCTTATTGTACAGAAGATGGACCAAACCAGGGCTGAGTGGAGAGCTGTTCCCGGGTGCCAATGGTGATATACATTCTACCTTATGAAAGTGTCACAGGAAGTTCTGGCAACCTCCATCTTATGTTACCCTTGGAAGCAACTGTTAGGACAAAGTGGTTGCCAAGGCAGTGACCTCATTCAGTTCCAAAGAATGTGAAATACCTCATTTCCTTGGTGATGGAACTCTCTGAACTTGGTATCCAAGAAGCCAGACACCCAGAGGCAGTCCCAGTCCAAGTCCCAGTGGGCTCACTTGTTTGGATTTAACAAAGACAGAGTCAGTTTTCTTGGTACCTAATGATGTGAGGATGGCCAAATGCCAGGAGAGCTCTGAAGATGGACCTTTCCTGAGAAAACAGGTAGTGGCTAACCACTTTTTCCTGACATCTTCACAGAGTTGGTCAAGGAATCAAGATCTGAGAGAAGACAGGCCATAACGGGGGAACATAGTATGGCCCACCAGTCAGAGGACACTCCGGATAGTCACAGACGTACTTGGGGGAAGGAGGTGCCTTTGTGGGAGTGGGTGCGGGTTTGTTGTTTTGTCTCATGTTCTGAGAATAGATAGAAAAGGCGGTTTGTTTGGTTTGGAGTGGACAGTTTCTAGTAAGTCATTTGACATGGCGAGTGTTTCTCTTTCTGTGTATCCCACTGTGTCCGTTGTTGTAGACATTAGAAAAGAGAATGCATTAATGGATGTGTCCTGTCTAGTATAAATCTTCCCATAATTCATCCTGCCCAATATATGAATGGACTGCAGCTTGTCTTATCAATGTGCAACACCTGCTATCTTTCTAAGTTGTTGTTTTCTTCCTGAATTCTGGCCACTCTCCAGAATAGGCTCATGGATTTGTGTACAAAATATGTACCACCTCCAAGCTCTGTGACATGGGCATGTACTGGATAGCTGAAGAGAATGGCGAGCATCTCAAAAAACTCAGATATCAGTGTGACCAGGAAAGTCTCAGTGCAGAAACCCTGCTTTGGGCCTTTTGCTTACTTATTGTTGTGTTGCACTGAATGTCAGGAAGGTCTTTGCCTCAGGCCACCCCTTTGTGAAGCCTGAAGAAAACAGTTTTCAAATGGAAATGAATGGGCCTCACCTGTGGCTCTTTATCAGCCTCTTCGACCTGTGTGTGGCTGTGACTTAGATTCTCAGCACCTGATGGATCTTAAGAATGATCCCATGTGAGCTTCCAAAACCAAAATGGCAAAAAATTTCATTCATTGTGGATGAAGTCTCTTGCCTTCCTCTGTTAGGTTCCTGCACTCCATCAAATGAAAATAGGGATTCTTTGGGTCAAATGAGTTCTTCAAAGCCCTGCAGAGGTGCTTGTGTTTTCGCATGACTCTAAATCACCTAAAGAATCGATACCTAAAATCAGTAGGCCTCAAATTGGAGAAACAAAGAAGTATTAACGGCAGGCTTATTTGTTCGCTCCTGTTTCAGAGAAACGGTGTCCAGGCTACCCTGACTTTAGGCAAATGAGGGGCAAACGAGCTGATTTTGGACACTGTCTTGGGCTGCGCCCCTCATGGAAACCTCCAGCCAGAGGTTAAGATGATTGACTATATGGAATAAGATGAAGGCCATGTGGGAGTGTTTTGGTTTTAATTTTGGTCATTTGTGTTGCATTGCAAAAAATGACTGGGTCCACGTGAGCTTGAACTCTGGTGTGATTCCCCTTAGAGACTGGGTTTTGGAACTGAACTCAGAGAAGCATTGCCATGAATTTTGTTGGGATTTTAAGAGGCCACGCATGAAAGTCGCTCTTGGAAACTGAGACCTAGGCCCCGGGTGGATTTCCACAGAGGCCTGGGAATCTCAGCAAGGATATCACATGATTTTATTCTTAAAGAAATGGCAGCCATAGTTGAGAGTCAAAACACACATGGACCTCACATTGTAGACCTCAATGGGCCTGGCCTAATGTGACCTTTTGTCCACTCTTTGGGAAGCCGTGCCTGTGAGAGTTCTCCAGAGATTTCATTGAAATGAGCTTCCTCACCATTTAATGTTTGCTGAATGAACTGAAACCCACAGTGCCTCCAACTTCATGGTTGAAAAATGGCTAGATAAATATCATGAAATTTTTGAAATTCCTATGACCAGGTGGCACTGGAGAAACATAGGATGTCCTGTTGCTGATCATGAGTATACCAGACAGTGCCTTGATTTACTGAGTTTCATGAAAATGGTGTAGAACAGAGATGCCAGAAATTTGGAGCCTGCTGAGTAGTGGGTCTAGAGCAGTGGTGGGGAGGTGTTTGCTAAAACATCCGTGGTAGGGCCATGTGGATCTACCATTGGATTCCAAATGGCTTGTAACTGACATGGTGCAGCCAACAGACCCTTATATGTAAAGGCATCTTGTTACATGGAGAGTTTTCAGAGGAAAATTAAGAATCAGGTTGATATGGACAAGGGGGCAATGGGGCAAGCTGTGAGAGATAGGAGCCTAGTTGGTGCATTCTCTTGCAGACCCTGACCCACCACACGTGACAGAACACCCTCCAGCACTGTGTCCCAGTTTAGCTCCTAGTATTTCGTGAAACAAATACCAAACTCACAGTGCAGCAGCAAAAACACCACAAAAAGTGGAAGAGGACCAAATGGCTTCACAGTCCACACGGGGAGACACTTAGTCCCCAGTGGCCTCAGTTTACCTACAAAGAGAGGATTCAGCACTGCTTCATCTTGTTCATTGGAAAATAAGAAACCATGTCCTCCAGGTCACATAGATGCAGACCCAGCTTTGATGGTCTCACTACAGAGGAAGCCAAATCTCCTGAAAACTACATATATTTCAAGTGTGGAAGCTCAGAGGCAGTTTCGCAAAAAGTTTTTAGGCCAGCAGAGCTCCATGTTTGTGGAGTGTTTACCCTGTCCCTTAGTTTTGGAAACTCCTCTACCACCTCCAAGGTTGTGAACTCCTGAGCATTTTCCATTCCAGATATTTATTCACTGATTTTGTAACTCTTCTCCTCTAATTGTGTCTTACTTGGCGTGAAGGTAATGTCAAGGCATTGTTCTGGATGAGAGCGGGAGGATATTTGTGCAGCATATTTTTACATACACATTGGATTCATTTTCCAAATTTCCATTCGAAGTACTGAATCCCTGACACTAACCCATACCTAGTAGACTCAGACTATTCATCCTAATATAATGGAGAAAATTAGCCCAACACATTAGAAATACAAGTACTTCAGAGGAGACATGTTGTATAGTTGGACTTGACATTTGCATTATATAAGGTAGGAGTTATAAATCTAGTCAAATTTATTTGAAATATTCTCCATGTGTTTTTAAGCTTAACAAATATGTGAATTCTTATTTCCCTTTTCTGTAGCCTATTCACACATGTATATTTATAGGCATATATAGAATCCTACCAGGTATCACACGTACATTTTTGTGAGGTGGCTGTCTTGGCAGATACAAATTGTGAGAAGAGTTCACTCCTCCTAAATGCTGTTGGAAATGAAAATTCAACCTATAGGAGAGCGTCCTAGTAGAACAACATTATACATTAACTCATGTTCAGTAAAATAAATATTTTTGCATTTGTGGATGATACATATTTACTGATGAATTTCGATTGGCATTTATATTGGTACTTTTTAATGTCTGTGAGTGTTGTGTGTGTGTGTGTGTATATACAGATATAGATATAGATATACTCTGCAAATTTTTCAAAATATGAAATATATGTGTCTAATATACACTCTCTAAATTCATTCATGTTCATGTATGTGGATTTATAATCCACTTTTCACAAGATTATAATCAGAAATATTCATCCACCTGAAATACATATTTGTTTCCTAGTACTGAAAACTAACTTCAGTGAATGGTGCATACAAATCCTAATTATTCTACAGTAACTGACCCAGTCTAACATCAATGCAAGTAGACTCCTATGGGACATGATATGTAATTTGTCATTCATTTGTATTCGACACTGGTACATTATTGTTTCTTCAGTTTTTGCACATCACAGGATATACATTTCATCCACAAGTTCACAAATTAATAAGCATTTGTTTCAACTTTAACCACTTCTTGCTTCAGAACACATGTATTGTCAGGGTATTCTTGACTGGTCTTTTCATGAGACTTCTTTCCAAACACATTATTTTGAATTTCCATAATCATTTTGAAGCAAAACTCACACACTCTTTATGATAAACCTAAACACAAATATTTCCATTACATATATACCTGGTTGGAATGAATGATTGTATATCAATATACAATTTCCTTTAATTTTTCAGATATCAGTTCAATTCATTATTTAAAGTTCAAAAAAGTTATATTATTTATTCACAGTATGGTCTATTCATGCTTTTTCTCTATGTTCCTAGAAACAGGGTACACCTCTTTGTACCCCCGATTCTCATTTTACATCTTCAATATATTGCTCCCAGAAATGGTGAAAGAAATACTCATGTCACCTCATTATCACAGTAATATTCTGGACAAAAAATGGAAAGGTCACACTTATGATTGTACCAAAGCCTAAATGGAAAGTGAACATGGATTTCTAAAAACATCCATGTCCAGGTTGTCTAATGCTGTCAATTGTCAATCCTATTGGTGACTACATATTTGTTTTTTTCCTAATTTATATATTCAAACTCAACCCTGTTGAAAATGTCTAATTCTATCACTCACTTTATACTTTGCCTGATTTCGTAATGTTTCTATTGATATCTGCTTTTCTACATATTTTCCCCAGTTCAACATAGTGACTGACTCTTCATATGTGCTGACATTTACATTCACTCAACAACCGAAAGTCTATTGCTAAAGAACTTTTGGTCCAAATCCTATACTCACTCTTCTTCCTAAACCTACCGACTATCTTCCTAATCCTACTGAATATCCCTTTTTGACTGGATGTTCTCTTCTAAATTCAATCATCCAATGTACAAGGTCCTATGCCATTGTGTATGGAATTATCTGAGGCATCTTTGCAGAACATCATTCAAAGCTAAGTATCCCAATCAAGGGCAAAACCCTTCTGGGCTTCAAATCATACCTAGATTTCTGTTTTCCTACTTATATTTCACCTCTATATTCTTGTAAATATTGCAGGTTCCCAATACCATTATTCATCACACAGAATCACTCGTAATCCAAATCAAACCTGTTTTTAACCCCAAGTATACACTGTTCCCTCAATCATTTTACAGAAGAGCAGAGACAGAGTGGTTCTTACAATACAGGAAAGTTGGGGACCTTCAACCTGATGAGAACCTCAAATGTCCATGCACAAATGGTAACTGGAGAAGTTGTAGGCAGGTATGAAGCACCTGAGAGAGCAAAAGTCATCTTCCATGGCAAACAACCTGGTCAGGATGAAGGGATGTGTCTGAATCTGCCTCTCTCTCTTCTTATTGTACAGAAGATGGACCAAACAAGGGCTGAGTGGAGAGCTGTTCCCGGGTGCCAATGGTGATATACATTCTACCTTATGAAAGTGTCACAGGAAGTTCTCGCAACCTCCATCTTATGTTACCCTTGGAAGCAACTGTTAGGACAAAGTGGTTGCCAAGGCAGTGACCTCATTCAGTTCCAAAGAATGTGAAATACCTCATTTCCTTGGTGATGGAACTCTCTGAGCTTGGTATCCAAGAAGCCAGACACCCAGAGGCAGTCCCAGTCCCAGTCCCAGTGGGCTCACTTGTTTGGATTTACCAAGGACAGAGTCAGTTTTCTTGGTACCTAATGATGTGAGGATGGCCAAATGCCAGGAGAGCTCTGAAGATGGACCTTTCCTGAGAAAACAGGTAGTGGCTAACCACTTTTTCCTGACATCTTCACAGAGTTGGTCAAGGAATCAAGATCTGAGAGAAGACAGGCCATTTCGGGGGAACATAGTATGGCCCACCAGTCAGAGGACACTCCGGATAGTCACAGACGTACTTGGGGGAAGGAGGTGCCTTTGTGGGAGTGGGTGCGGGTTTGTTGTTTTGTCTCATGTTCTGAGAATAGATAGAAAAGGCGGTTTGTTTGGTTTGGAGTGGACAGTTTCTAGTAAGTCATTTGACATGGCGAGTGTTTCTCTTTCTGTGTATCCCACTGTGTCCGTTGTTGTAGACATTAGAAAAGAGAATGCATTAATGGATGTGTCCTGTCTAGTATAAATCTTCCCATAATTCAACCTGCCCAATATATGAATGGACTGCAGCTTGTCTTATCAATGTGCAACACCTGCTATCTTTCTAAGTTGTTGTTTTCTTCCTGAATTCTGGCCACTCTCCAGAATAGGCTCATGGATTTGTGTACAAAATATGTACCACCTCCAAGCTCTGTGACATGGCCATGTACTGGATAGCTGAAGAGAATGGCGAGCATCTCAAAAAACTCAGATATCAGTGTGACCAGGAAAGTCTCAGTGCAGAAACCCTGCTTTGGGCCTTTTGCTTACTTATTGTTGTGTTGCACTGAATGTCAGGAAGGTCTTTGCCTCAGGCCACCCCTTTGTGAAGCCTTAAGAAAACAGTTTTCAAATGGAAATGAATGGGCCTCACCTGTGGCTCTTTATCAGCCTCTTGGACCTGTGTGTGGCTGTGACTTAGATTCTCAGCACCTGATGGATCTTAAGAATGATCCCACGTGAGCTTCCAAAACCAAAATGGCAAAAAATTTCATTCATTGTGGATGAAGTCTCTTGCCTTCCTCTGTTAGGTTCCTGCACTCCATCAAATGAAAATAGGAATTCTTTGGGTCAAATGAGTTCTTCAAAGCCCTGCAGAGGTGCTTGTGTTTTCGCATGACTCTAAATCACCTAAAGAATCGATACCTAAAATCAGTAGGCCTCAAATTGGAGAAACAAAGAAGTATTAACGGCAGGCTTATTTGTTCGCTCCTGTTTCAGAGAAACGGTGTCCAGGCTACCCTGACTTTAGGCAAATGAGGGGCAAACGAGCTGATTTTGGACACTGTCTTGGGCTGCGCCCCTCATGGAAACCTCCAGCCAGAGGTTAAGATGATTGACTATATGGAATAAGATGAAGGCCATGTGGGAGTGTTTTGGTTTTAATTTTGGTCATTTGTGTTGCATTGCAAAAAATGACTGGGTCCACGTGAGCTTGAACTCTGGTGTGATTCCCCTTAGAGACTGGGTTTTGGAACTGAACTCAGAGAAGCATTGCCATGAATTTTGTTGGGATTTTAAGAGGCCACGCATGAAAGTCGCTCTTGGAAACTGAGACCTAGGCCCCGGGTGGATTTCCACAGAGGCCTGGGAATCTCAGCAAGGATATCACATGATTTTATTCTTAAAGAAATGGCAGCCATAGTTGAGAGTCAAAACACACATGGACCTCACATTGTAGACCTCAATGGGCCTGGCCTAATGTGACCTTTTGTCCACTCTTTGGGAAGCCGTGCCTGTGAGAGTTCTCCAGAGATTTCATTGAAATGAGCTTCCTCACCATTTAATGTTTGCTGAATGAACTGAAACCCACAGTGCCTCCAACTTCATGGTTGAAAAATGGCTAGATAAATACCATGAAATTTTTGAAATTCCTATGACCAGGTGGCACTGGAGAAACATTGGATGTCCTGTTGCTGATCATGAGTATACCAGACAGTGCCTTGATTTACTGAGTTTCATGAAAATGGTGTAGAACAGAGATGCCAGAAATTTGGAGCCTGCTGAGTAGTGGGTCTAGAGCAGTGGTGGGGAGGTGTTTGCTAAAACATCCGTGGTAGGGCCATGTGGATCTACCATTGGATTCCAAATGGCTTGTAACTGACATGGTGCAGCCAACAGACCCTTATATGTAAAGGCATCTTGTTATATGGAGAGTTTTCAGAGGAAAATTAAGAATCAGGTTGATATGGACAAGGGGGCAATGGGGCAAGCTGTGAGAGATAGGAGCCTAGTTGGTGCATTCTCTTGCAGACCCTGACCCACCACACGTGACAGAACTCCCTCCAGCACTGTGTCCCAGTTTAGCTCCTAGTATTTCGTGAAACAAATACCAAACTCACAGTGCAGCAGCAAAAACACCACAAAAAGTGGAAGAGGACCAAATGGCTTCACAGTCCACACGGGGAGACACTTAGTCCCCAGTGGCCTCAGTTTACCTACAAAGAGAGGATTCAGCACTGCTTCATCTTGTTCATTGGAAAATAAGAAACCATGTCCTCCAGGTCACATAGATGCAGACCCAGCTTTGATGGTCTCACTACAGAGGAAGCCAAATCTCCTGAAAACTACATATATTTCAAGTGTGGAAGCTCAGAGGCAGTTTCTCAAAAAGTTTTTAGGCCAGCAGAGCTCCATGTTTGTGGAGTGTTTACCCTGTCCCTTAGTTTTGGAAACTCCTCTACCACCTCCAAGGTTGTGAACTCCTGAGCATTTTCCATTCCAGATATGTATTAACTGATTTTGTAACTCTTCTCCTCTAATTGTGTCTTACTTGGGGTGAAGGTAATGTCAAGGCATTGTTCTGGATGAGAGCGGGAGGATATTTGTGCAGCATATTTTTACATACACATTGGATTCATTTTCCAAATTTCCATTCGAAGTACTGAATCCCTGACACTAACCCATACCTAGTAGACTCAGACTATTCATCCTAATATAATGGAGAAAATTAGCCCAACACATTAGAAATACAAGTACTTCAGAGGAGACATGTTGTATAGTTGGACTTGACATTTGCATTATATAAGGTAGGAGTTATAAATCTAGACAAATTTATTTGAAATATTCTCCATGTGTTTTTAAGCTTAACAAATATGTGAATTCTTTTTTCCCTTTTCTGTAGCCTATTCACACATGCATATTTATATGCATATATAGAATCCTACCAGGTATCACACGTACATTTTTGTGAGGTGGCTGTCTTGGCAGATACAAATTGTGAGAAGAGTTCACTCCTCCTAAATGCTGTTGGAAATGAAAATTCAACCTATAGGAGCGCGTCCTAGTAGAACAACATTATACATTAACTCATGTTCAGTAAAATAAATATTTTTGCATTTGTGGATGATACATATTTACTGATGAATTTCGATTGGCATTTATATTGGTACTTTTTAATGTTGTGAGTGTTGTGTGTGTGTGTGTGTATATACAGATATAGATATAGATATACTCTGCAAATTTTTCAAAATATGAAATATATGTGTCTAATATACACTCTCTAAATTCATTCATGTTCATGTATGTGGATTTATAATCCACTTTTCACAAGATTATAATCAGAAATATTCATCCACCTGAAATACATATTTGTTTCCTAGTACTGAAAACTAACTTCAGTGAATGGTGCATACAAATCCTAATTATTCTACAGTAACTGACCCAGTCTAACATCAATGCAAGTAGACTCTTATGGGACATGATATGTAATTTGTCATTCATTTGTATTCGACACTGGTACATTATTGTTTCTTCAGTTTTTGCACATCAGAGGATATACATTTCATCCACAAGTTCACAAATTAATAAGCATTTGTTTCAACTTTAACCACTTCTTGCTTCAGAACACATGTATTGTCAGGGTATTCTTGACTGGTCTTTTCATGAGACTTCTTTCCAAACACATTATTTTGAATTTCCATAATCATTTTGAAGCAAAACTCACACACTCTTTATGATAAACCTAAACACAAATATTTCCAATACATATATACCTGGTTGGAATGAATGATTGTATATCAATATACGATTTCCTTTAATTTTTCAGATATCAGTTCAATTCATTATTTAAAGTTCAAAAAAGTTATATTATTTATTCACAGTATGGTCTATTCATGCTTTTTCTCTATGTTCCTAGAAACAGGGTACACCTCTTTGTACCCCCGATTCTCATTTTACATCTTCAATATATTGCTCCCAGAAATGGTGAAAGAAATACTCATGTCACCTCATTATCACAGTAATATTCTGGACAAAAAATGGAAAGGTCACACTTATGATTGTACCAAAGCCTAAATGGAAAGTGAACATGGATTTCTAAAAACATCCATGTCCAGGTTGCCTAATGCTGTCAATTGTCAATCCTATTGGTGACTACATATTTGTTTTTTTCCTAATTTATATATTCAAACTCAACCCTGTTGAAAATGTCTAATTCTATCACTCACTCTATACTTTGCCTGATTTCGTAATGTTTCTATTGATATCTGCTTTTCTACATATTTTCCCCAGTTCAACATAGTGACTGACTCTTCATATGTGCTGACATTTACATTCACTCAACAACCGAAAGTCTATTGCTAAAGAACTTTTGGTCCAAATCCTATACTCACTCTTCTTCCTAAACCTACCGACTATCTTCCTAATCCTACTGAATATCCCTTTTTGACTGGATGTTCTCTTCTAAATTCAATCATCCAATGTACAAGGTCCTATGTCATTGTATATGGAATTATCTGAGGCATCTTTGCAGAACATCATTCAAAGCTAAGTATCCCAATCAAGGGCAAAACCCTTCTGGGCTTCAAATCATACCTAGATTTCTGTTTTCCTACTTATATTTCACCTCTATATTCTTATAAATATTGCAGGTTCCCAATACCATTATTCATCACACAGAATCACTCGTAATCCAAATCAAACCTGTTTTTAACCCCAAGTATACACTGTTCCCTCAATCATTTTACAGAAGAGCAGAGACAGAGTGGTTCTTACAATACAGGAAAGTTGGGGACCTTCAACCTGATGAGAACCTCAAATGTCCATGCACAAATGGTACCTGGAGAAGTTGTAG
Source organism: Callospermophilus lateralis (assembly GCF_048772815.1). NCBI lineage: Eukaryota > Metazoa > Chordata > Mammalia > Rodentia > Sciuridae > Callospermophilus > Callospermophilus lateralis. The sequence goes on along the minus strand of NW_027517121.1, from coordinate 14,344 downwards.
GCAGGTATGAAGCACCTGAGAGAGCAAAAGTCATCTTCCATGGCAAACAACCTGGTCAGGATGAAGGGATGTGTCTGAATCTGCCTCTCTCTCTTCTTATTGTACAGAAGATGGACCAAACCAGGGCTGAGTGGAGAGCTGTTCCCGGGTGCCAATGGTGATATACATTCTACCTTATGAAAGTGTCACAGGAAGTTCTGGCAACCTCCATCTTATGTTACCCTTGGAAGCAACTGTTAGGACAAAGTGGTTGCCAAGGCAGTGACCTCATTCAGTTCCAAAGAATGTGAAATACCTCATTTCCTTGGTGATGGAACTCTCTGAACTTGGTATCCAAGAAGCCAGACACCCAGAGGCAGTCCCAGTCCCAGTCCCAGTGGGCTCACTTGTTTGGATTTACCAAGGACAGAGTCAGTTTTCTTGGTACCTAATGATGTGAGGATGGCCAAATGCCAGGAGAGCTCTGAAGAAGGACGTTTCCTGAGAAAACAGGTAGTGGCTAACCACTTTTTCCTGACATCTTCACAGAGTTGGTCAAGGAATCAAGATCTGAGAGAAGACAGGCCATTTCGGGGGAACATAGTATGGCCCACCAGTCAGAGGACACTCCGGATAGTCACAGACGTACTTGGGGGAAGGAGGTGCCTTTGTGGGAGTGGGTGTGGGTTTGTTGTTTTGTCTCATGTTCTGAGAATAGATAGAAAAGGCGGTTTGTTTGGTTTGGAGTGGACAGTTTCTAGTAAGTCATTTGACATGGCGAGTGTTTCTCTTTCTGTGTATCCCACTGTGTCCGTTGTTGTAGACATTAGAAAAGAGAATGCATTAATGGATGTGTCCTGTCTAGTATAAATCTTCCCATAATTCATCCTGCCCAATATATGAATGGACTGCAGCTTGTCTTATCAATGTGCAACACCTGCTATCTTTCTAAGTTGTTGTTTTCTTCCTGAATTCTGGCCACTCTCCAGAATAGGCTCATGGATTTGTGTACAAAATATGTACCACCTCCAAGCTCTGTGACATGGCCATGTACTGGATAGCTGAAGAGAATGGCGAGCATCTCAAAAAACTCAGATATCAGTGTGACCAGGAAAGTCTCAGTGCAGAAACCCTGCTTTGGGCCTTTTGCTTACTTATTGTTGTGTTGCACTGAATGTCAGGAAGGTCTTTGCCTCAGGCCACCCCTTTGTGAAGCCTGAAGAAAACAGTTTTCAAATGGAAATGAATGGGCCTCACCTGTGGCTCTTTATCAGCCTCTTGGACCTGTGTGTGGCTGTGACTTAGATTCTCAGCACCTGATGGATCTTAAGAATGATCCCATGTGAGCTTCCAAAACCAAAATGGCAAAAAATATCATTCATTGTGGATGAAGTCTCTTGCCTTCCTCTGTTAGGTTCCTGCACTCCATCAAATGACAATAGGGATTCTTTGGGTCAAATGAGTTCTTCAAAGCCCTGCAGAGGTGCTTGTGTTTTCGCATGACTCTAAATCACCTAAAGAATCGATACCTAAAATCAGTAGGACTCAAATTGGAGAAACAAAGAAGTATTAACGGCAGGCTTATTTGTTCGCTCCTGTTTCAGAGAAACGGTGTCCAGGCTACCTTGACTTTAGGCAAATGAGGGGCAAACGAGCTGATTTTGGACACTGTCTTGGGCTGCGCCCCTCATGGAAACCTCCAGCCAGAGGTTAAGATGATTGACTATATGGAATAAGATGAAGGCCATGTGGGAGTGTTTTGGTTTTAATTTTGGTCATTTGTGTTGCATTGGAAAAAATGACTGGGTCCACGTGAGCTTGAACTCTGGTGTGATTCCCCTTAGAGACTGGGTTTTGGAACTGAACTCAGAGAAGCATTGCCATGAATTTTGTTGGGATTTTAAGAGGCCACGCATGAAAGTCGCTCTTGGAAACTGAGACCTAGGCCCCAGGTGGATTTCCACAGAGGCCTGGGAATCTCAGCAAGGATATCACATGATTTTATTCTTAAAGAAATGGCAGCCATAGTTGAGAGTCAAAACACACATGGACCTCACATTGTAGACCTCAATGGGCCTGGCCTAATGTGACCTTTTGTCCACTCTTTGGGAAGCCGTGCCTGTGAGAGTTCTCCAGAGATTTCATTGAAATGAGCTTCCTCACCATTTAATGTTTGCTGAATGAACTGAAACCCACAGTGCCTCCAACTTCATGGTTGAAAAATGGCTAGATAAATACCATGAAATTTTTGAAATTCCTATGACCAGGTGGCACTGGAGAAACATTGGATGTCCTGTTGCTGATCATGAGTATACCAGACAGTGCCTTGATTTACTGAGTTTCATGAAAATGGTGTAGAACAGAGATGCCAGAAATTTGGAGCCTGCTGAGTAGTGGGTCTAGAGCAGTGGTGGGGAGGTGTTTGATAAAATATCCGTGGTAGGGCCATGTGGATCTACCATTGGATTCCAAATGGCTTGTAACTGACATGGTGCAGCCAACAGACCCTTATATGTAAAGGCATCTTGTTATATGGAGAGTTTTCAGAGGAAAATTAAGAATCAGGTTGATATGGACAAGGGGGCAATGGGGCAAGCTGTGAGAGATAGGAGCCTAGTTGGTGCATTCTCTTGCAGACCCTGACCCACCACACGTGACAGAACTCCCTCCAGCACTGTGTCCCAGTTTAGCTCCTAGTATTTCGTGAAACAAATACCAAACTCACAGTGCAGCAGCAAAAACACCACAAAAAGTGGAAGAGGACCAAATGGCTTCACAGTCCACACGGGGAGACACTTAGTCCCCAGTGGCCTCAGTTTACCTACAAAGAGAGGATTCAGCACTGCTTCATCTTGTTCATTGGAAAATAAGAAACCATGTCCTCCAGGTCACATAGATGCAGACCCAGCTTTGATGGTCTCACTACAGAGGAAGCCAAATCTCCTGAAAACTACATATATTTCAAGTGTGGAAGCTCAGAGGCAGTTTCTCAAAAAGTTTTTAGGCCAGCAGAGCTCCATGTTTGTGGAGTGTTTACCCTGTCCCTTAGTTTTGGAAACTCCTCTACCACCTCCAAGGTTGTGAACTCCTGAGCATTTTCCATTCCAGATATGTATTCACTGATTTTGTAACTCTTCTCCTCTAATTGTGTCTTACTTGGGGTGAAGGTAATGTCAAGGCATTGTTCTGGATGAGAGCGGGAGGATATTTGTGCAGCATATTTTTACATACACATTGGATTCATTTTCCAAATTTCCATTCGAAGTACTGAATCCCTGACACTAACCCATACCTAGTAGACTCAGACTATTCATTCTAATATAATGGAGAAAATTAGCCCAATACATTAGAAATACAAGTACTTCAGAGGAGACATGTTGTATAGTTGGACTTGACATTTGCATTATATAAGGTAGGAGTTATAAATCTAGTCAAATTTATTTGAAATATTCTCCATGTGTTTTTAAGCTTAACAAATATGTGAATTCTTATTTCCCTTTTCTGTAGCCTATTCACACATGTATATTTATAGGCATATATAGAATCCTACCAGGTATCACACGTACATTTTTGTGAGGTGGCTGTCTTGGCAGATACCAATTGTGAGAAGAGTTCACTCCTCCTAAATGCTGTTGGAAATGAAAATTCAACCTATAGGAGAGCGTCCTAGTAGAACAACATTATACATTAACTCATGTTCAGTAAAATAAATATTTTTGCATTTGTGGATGATACATATTTACTGATGAATTTCGATTGGCATTTATATTGGTACTTTTTAATGTCTGTGAGTGTTGTGTGTGTGTGTGTGTATATACAGATATTGATATAGATATACTCTGCAAATTTTTCAAAATATGAAATATATGTGTCTAATATACACTCTCTAAATTCATTCATGTTCATGTATGTGGATTTATAATCCACTTTTCACAAGATTATAATCAGAAATATTCATCCACCTGAAATACATATTTGTTTCCTAGTACTGAAAACTAACTTCAGTGAATGGTGCATACAAATCCTAATTATTCTACAGTAACTGACCCAGTCTAACATCAATGCAAGTAGACTCCTATGGGACATGATATGTAATTTGTCATTCATTTGTATTCGACACTGGTACATTATTGTTTCTTCAGTTTTTGCACATCACAGGATATACATTTCATCCACAAGTTCACAAATTAATAAGCATTTGTTTCAACTTTAACCACTTCTTGCTTCAGAACACATGTATTGTCAGGGTATTCTTGACTGGTCTTTTCATGAGACTTCTTTCCAAACACATTATTTTGAATTTCCATAATCATTTTGAAGCAAAACTCACACACTCTTTATGATAAACCTAAACACAAATATTTCCATTACATATATACCTGGTTGGAATGAATGATTGTATATCAATATACGATTTCCTTTAATTTTTCAGATATCAGTTCAATTCATTATTTAAAGTTCAAAAAAGTTATATTATTTATTCACAGTATGGTCTATTCATGCTTTTTCTCTATGTTCCTAGAAACAGGGTACACCTCTTTGTACCCCCGATTCTCATTTTACATCTTCAATATATTGCTCCCAGAAATGGTGAAAGAAATACTCATGTCACCTCATTATCACAGTAATATTCTGGACAAAAAATGGAAAGGTCACACTTATGATTGTACCAAAGCCTAAATGGAAAGTGAACATGGATTTCTAAAAACATCCATGTCCAGGTTGCCTAATGCTGTCAATTGTCAATCCTATTGGTGACTACATATTTGTTTTTTTCCTAATTTATATATTCAAACTCAACCCTGTTGAAAATGTCTAATTCTATCACTCACTTTATACTTTGACTGATTTCGTAATGTTTCTATTGATATCTGCTTTTCTACATATTTTCCCCAGTTCAACATAGTGACTGACTCTTCATATGTGCTGACATTTACATTCACTCAACAACCGAAAGTCTATTGCTAAAGAACTTTTGGTCCAAATCCTATACTCACTCTTCTTCCTAAACCTACCGACTATCTTCCTAATCCTACTGAATATCCCTTTTTGACTGGATGTTCTCTTCTAAATTCAATCATCCAATGTACAAGGTCCTATGCCATTGTATATGGAATTATCTGAGGCATCTTTGCAGAACATCATTCAAAGCTAAGTATCCCAATCAAGGGCAAAACCCTTCTGGGCTTCAAATCATACCTAGATTTCTGTTTTCCTACTTATATTTCACCTCTATATTCTTGTAAATATTGCAGGTTCCCAATACCATTATTCATCACACAGAATCACTCGTAATCCAAATCAAACCTGTTTTTAACCCCAAGTATACACTGTTCCCTCAATCATTTTACAGAAGAGCAGAGACAGAGTGGTTCTTACAATACAGGAAAGTTGGGGACCTTCAACCTGATGAGAACCTCAAATGTCCATGCACAAATGGTACCTGGAGAAGTTGTAGGCAGGTATGAAGCACCTGAGAGAGCAAAAGTCATCTTCCATGGCAAACAACCTGGTCAGGATGAAGGGATGTGTCTGAATCTGCCTCTCTCTCTTCTTATTGTACAGAAGATGGACCAAACCAGGGCTGAGTGGAGAGCTGTTCCCGGGTGCCAATGGTGATATACATTCTACCTTATGAAAGTGTCACAGGAAGTTCTGGCAACCTCCATCTTATGTTACCCTTGGAAGCAACTGTTAGGACAAAGTGGTTGCCAAGGCAGTGACCTCATTCAGTTCCAAAGAATGTGAAATACCTCATTTCCTTGGTGATGGAACTCTCTGAACTTGGTATCCAAGAAGCCAGACACCCAGAGGCAGTCCCAGTCCCAGTCCCAGTGGGCTCACTTGTTTGGATTTACCAAGGACAGAGTCAGTTTTCTTGGTACCTAATGATGTGAGGATGGCCAAATGCCAGGAGAGCTCTGAAGAAGGACGTTTCCTGAGAAAACAGGTAGTGGCTAACCACTTTTTCCTGACATCTTCACAGAGTTGGTCAAGGAATCAAGATCTGAGAGAAGACAGGCCATTTCGGGGGAACATAGTATGGCCCACCAGTCAGAGGACACTCCGGATAGTCACAGACGTACTTGGGGGAAGGAGGTGCCTTTGTGGGAGTGGGTGTGGGTTTGTTGTTTTGTCTCATGTTCTGAGAATAGATAGAAAAGGCGGTTTGTTTGGTTTGGAGTGGACAGTTTCTAGTAAGTCATTTGACATGGCGAGTGTTTCTCTTTCTGTGTATCCCACTGTGTCCGTTGTTGTAGACATTAGAAAAGAGAATGCATTAATGGATGTGTCCTGTCTAGTATAAATCTTCCCATAATTCATCCTGCCCAATATATGAATGGACTGCAGCTTGTCTTATCAATGTGCAACACCTGCTATCTTTCTAAGTTGTTGTTTTCTTCCTGAATTCTGGCCACTCTCCAGAATAGGCTCATGGATTTGTGTACAAAATATGTACCACCTCCAAGCTCTGTGACATGGCCATGTACTGGATAGCTGAAGAGAATGGCGAGCATCTCAAAAAACTCAGATATCAGTGTGACCAGGAAAGTCTCAGTGCAGAAACCCTGCTTTGGGCCTTTTGCTTACTTATTGTTGTGTTGCACTGAATGTCAGGAAGGTCTTTGCCTCAGGCCACCCCTTTGTGAAGCCTGAAGAAAACAGTTTTCAAATGGAAATGAATGGGCCTCACCTGTGGCTCTTTATCAGCCTCTTGGACCTGTGTGTGGCTGTGACTTAGATTCTCAGCACCTGATGGATCTTAAGAATGATCCCATGTGAGCTTCCAAAACCAAAATGGCAAAAAATATCATTCATTGTGGATGAAGTCTCTTGCCTTCCTCTGTTAGGTTCCTGCACTCCATCAAATGACAATAGGGATTCTTTGGGTCAAATGAGTTCTTCAAAGCCCTGCAGAGGTGCTTGTGTTTTCGCATGACTCTAAATCACCTAAAGAATCGATACCTAAAATCAGTAGGACTCAAATTGGAGAAACAAAGAAGTATTAACGGCAGGCTTATTTGTTCGCTCCTGTTTCAGAGAAACGGTGTCCAGGCTACCTTGACTTTAGGCAAATGAGGGGCAAACGAGCTGATTTTGGACACTGTCTTGGGCTGCGCCCCTCATGGAAACCTCCAGCCAGAGGTTAAGATGATTGACTATATGGAATAAGATGAAGGCCATGTGGGAGTGTTTTGGTTTTAATTTTGGTCATTTGTGTTGCATTGGAAAAAATGACTGGGTCCACGTGAGCTTGAACTCTGGTGTGATTCCCCTTAGAGACTGGGTTTTGGAACTGAACTCAGAGAAGCATTGCCATGAATTTTGTTGGGATTTTAAGAGGCCACGCATGAAAGTCGCTCTTGGAAACTGAGACCTAGGCCCCAGGTGGATTTCCACAGAGGCCTGGGAATCTCAGCAAGGATATCACATGATTTTATTCTTAAAGAAATGGCAGCCATAGTTGAGAGTCAAAACACACATGGACCTCACATTGTAGACCTCAATGGGCCTGGCCTAATGTGACCTTTTGTCCACTCTTTGGGAAGCCGTGCCTGTGAGAGTTCTCCAGAGATTTCATTGAAATGAGCTTCCTCACCATTTAATGTTTGCTGAATGAACTGAAACCCACAGTGCCTCCAACTTCATGGTTGAAAAATGGCTAGATAAATACCATGAAATTTTTGAAATTCCTATGACCAGGTGGCACTGGAGAAACATTGGATGTCCTGTTGCTGATCATGAGTATACCAGACAGTGCCTTGATTTACTGAGTTTCATGAAAATGGTGTAGAACAGAGATGCCAGAAATTTGGAGCCTGCTGAGTAGTGGGTCTAGAGCAGTGGTGGGGAGGTGTTTGATAAAATATCCGTGGTAGGGCCATGTGGATCTACCATTGGATTCCAAATGGCTTGTAACTGACATGGTGCAGCCAACAGACCCTTATATGTAAAGGCATCTTGTTATATGGAGAGTTTTCAGAGGAAAATTAAGAATCAGGTTGATATGGACAAGGGGGCAATGGGGCAAGCTGTGAGAGATAGGAGCCTAGTTGGTGCATTCTCTTGCAGACCCTGACCCACCACACGTGACAGAACTCCCTCCAGCACTGTGTCCCAGTTTAGCTCCTAGTATTTCGTGAAACAAATACCAAACTCACAGTGCAGCAGCAAAAACACCACAAAAAGTGGAAGAGGACCAAATGGCTTCACAGTCCACACGGGGAGACACTTAGTCCCCAGTGGCCTCAGTTTACCTACAAAGAGAGGATTCAGCACTGCTTCATCTTGTTCATTGGAAAATAAGAAACCATGTCCTCCAGGTCACATAGATGCAGACCCAGCTTTGATGGTCTCACTACAGAGGAAGCCAAATCTCCTGAAAACTACATATATTTCAAGTGTGGAAGCTCAGAGGCAGTTTCTCAAAAAGTTTTTAGGCCAGCAGAGCTCCATGTTTGTGGAGTGTTTACCCTGTCCCTTAGTTTTGGAAACTCCTCTACCACCTCCAAGGTTGTGAACTCCTGAGCATTTTCCATTCCAGATATGTATTCACTGATTTTGTAACTCTTCTCCTCTAATTGTGTCTTACTTGGGGTGAAGGTAATGTCAAGGCATTGTTCTGGATGAGAGCGGGAGGATATTTGTGCAGCATATTTTTACATACACATTGGATTCATTTTCCAAATTTCCATTCGAAGTACTGAATCCCTGACACTAACCCATACCTAGTAGACTCAGACTATTCATTCTAATATAATGGAGAAAATTAGCCCAATACATTAGAAATACAAGTACTTCAGAGGAGACATGTTGTATAGTTGGACTTGACATTTGCATTATATAAGGTAGGATTTATAAATCTAGTCAAATTTATTTGAAATATTCTCCATGTGTTTTTAAGCTTAACAAATATGTGAATTCTTATTTCCCTTTTCTGTAGCCTATTCACACATGTATATTTATATGCATATATAGAATCCTACCAGGTATCACACGTACATTTTTGTGAGGTGGCTGTCTTGGCAGATACAAATTGTGAGAAGAGTTCACTCCTCCTAAATGCTGTTGGAAATGAAAATTCAACCTATAGGAGAGCGTCCTAGTAGAACAACATTATACATTAACTCATGTTCAGTAAAATAAATATTTTTGCATTTGTGGATGATACATATTTACTGATGAATTTCGATTGGCATTTATATTGGTACTTTTTAATGTCTGTGAGTGTTGTGTGTGTGTGTGTGTGTATACAGATATAGATATAGATATACTCTGCAAATTTTTCAAAATATGAAATATATGTGTCTAATATACACTCTCTAAATTCATTCATGTTCATGTATGTGGATTTATAATCCACTTTTCACAAGATTATAATCAGAAATATTCATCCACCTGAAATACATATTTGTTTCCTAGTACTGAAAACTAACTTCAGTGAATGGTGCATACAAATCCTAATTATTCTACAGTAACTGACCCAGTCTAACATCAATGCAAGTAGACTCCTATGGGACATGATATGTAATTTGTCATTCATTTGTATTCGACACTGGTACATTATTGTTTCTTCAGTTTTTGCACATCACAGGATATACATTTCATCCACAAGTTCACAAATTAATAAGCATTTGTTTCAACTTTAACCACTTCTTGCTTCAGAACACATGTATTGTCAGGGTATTCTTGACTGGTCTTTTCATGAGACTTCTTTCCAAACACATTATTTTGAATTTCCATAATCATTTTGAAGCAAAACTCACACACTCTTTATGATAAACCTAAACACAAATATTTCCATTACATATATACCTGGTTGGAATGAATGATTGTATATCAATATACGATTTCCTTTAATTTTTCAGATATCAGTTCAATTCATTATTTAAAGTTCAAAAAAGTTATATTATTTATTCACAGTATGGTCTATTCATGCTTTTTCTCTATGTTCCTAGAAACAGGGTACACCTCTTTGTACCCCCGATTCTCATTTTACATCTTCAATATATTGCTCCCAGAAATGGTGAAAGAAATACTCATGTCACCTCATTATCACAGTAATATTCTGGACAAAAAATGGAAAGGTCACACTTATGATTGTACCAAAGCCTAAATGGAAAGTGAACATGGATTTCTAAAAACATCCATGTCCAGGTTGCCTAATGCTGTCAATTGTCAATCCTATTGGTGACTACATATTTGTTTTTTTCCTAATTTATATATTCAAACTCAACCCTGTTGAAAATGTCTAATTCTATCACTCACTTTATACTTTGACTGATTTCGTAATGTTTCTATTGATATCTGCTTTTCTACATATTTTCCCCAGTTCAACATAGTGACTGACTCTTCATATGTGCTGACATTTACATTCACTCAACAACCGAAAGTCTATTGCTAAAGAACTTTTGGTCCAAATCCTATACTCACTCTTCTTCCTAAACCTACCGACTATCTTCCTAATCCTACTGAATATCCCTTTTTGACTGGATGTTCTCTTCTAAATTCAATCATCCAATGTACAAGGTCCTATGCCATTGTATATGGAATTATCTGAGGCATCTTTGCAGAACATCATTCAAAGCTAAGTATCCCAATCAAGGGCAAAACCCTTCTGGGCTTCAAATCATACCTAGATTTCTGTTTTCCTACTTATATTTCACCTCTATATTCTTGTAAATATTGCAGGTTCCCAATACCATTATTCATCACACAGAATCACTCGTAATCCAAATCAAACCTGTTTTTAACCCCAAGTATACACTGTTCCCTCAATCATTTTACAGAAGAGCAGAGACAGAGTGGTTCTTACAATACAGGAAAGTTGGGGACCTTCAACCTGATGAGAACCTCAAATGTCCATGCACAAATGGTACCTGGAGAAGTTGTAGGCAGGTATGAAGCACCTGAGAGAGCAAAAGTCATCTTCCATGGCAAACAACCTGGTCAGGATGAAGGGATGTGTCTGAATCTGCCTCTCTCTCTTCTTATTGTACAGAAGATGGACCAAACCAGGGCTGAGTGGAGAGCTGTTCCCGGGTGCCAATGGTGATATACATTCTACCTTATGAAAGTGTCACAGGAAGTTCTGGCAACCTCCATCTTATGTTACCCTTGGAAGCAACTGTTAGGACAAAGTGGTTGCCAAGGGAGTGACCTCATTCAGTTCCAAAGAATGTGAAATACCTCATTTCCTTGGTGATGGAACTCTCTGAACTTGGTATCCAAGAAGCCAGACACCCAGAGGCAGTCCCAGTCCCAGTCCCAGTGGGCTCACTTGTTTGGATTTACCAAGGACAGAGTCAGTTTTCTTGGTACCTAATGATGTGAGGATGGCCAAATGCCAGGAGAGCTCTGAAGATGAACCTTTCCTGAGAAAACAGGTAGTGGCTAACCACTTTTCCTGACATCTTCACAGAGTTGTTCAAGGAATCAAGATCTGAGAGAAGACAGGCCATTTCAGGGGAACATAGTATGGCCCACCAGTCAGAGGACACTCCGGATAGTCACAGACGTACTTGGGGGAAGGAGGTGCCTTTGTGGGAGTGGGTGTGGGTTTGTTGTTTTGTCTCATGTTCTGAGAATAGATAGAAAAGGCGGTTTGTTTGGTTTGGAGTGGACAGTTTCTAGTAAGTCATTTGACATGGCGAGTGTTTCTCTTTCTGTGTATCCCACTGTGTCCGTTGTTGTAGACATTAGAAAAGAGAATGCATTAATGGATGTGTCCTGTCTAGTATAAATCTTCCCATAATTCATCCTGCCCAATATATGAATGGACTGCAGCTTGTCTTATCAATGTGCAACACCTGCTATCTTTCTAAGTTGTTGTTTTCTTCCTGAATTCTGGCCACTCTCCAGAATAGGCTCATGGATTTGTGTACAAAATATGTACCACCTCCAAGCTCTGTGACATGGCCATGTACTGGATAGCTGAAGAGAATGGCGAGCATCTCAAAAAACTCAGATATCAGTGTGACCAGGAAATTCTCAGTGCAGAAACCTTGCTTTGGGCCTTTTGCTTACTTATTGTTGTGTTGCACTGAATGTCAGGAAGGTCTTTGCCTCAGGCCACCCCTTTGTGAAGCCTGAAGAAAACAGTTTTCAAATGGAAATGAATGGGCCTCACCTGTGGCTCTTTATCAGCCTCTTGGACCTGTGTGTGGCTGTGACTTAGATTCTCAGCACCTGATGGATCTTAAGAATGATCCCACGTGAGCTTCCAAAACCAAAATGGCAAAAAATATCATTCATTGTGGATGAAGTCTCTTGCCTTCCTCTGTTAGGTTCCTGCACTCCATCAAATGACAATAGGAATTCTTTGGGTCAAATGAGTTCTTCAAAGCCGTGCAGAGGTGCTTGTGTTTTCGCATGACTCTAAATCACCTAAAGAATCGATACCTAAAATCAGTAGGCCTCAAATTGGAGAAACAAAGAAGTATTAACAGCAGGCTTATTTGTTCGCTCCTGTTTCAGAGAAACGGTGTCCAGGCTACCCTGACTTTATGCAAATGAGGGGCAAACGAGCTGATTTTGGACACTGTCTTGGGCTGCGCCCCTCATGGAAACCTCCAGTCAGAGGTTAAGATGATTGACTATATGGAATAAGATGAAGGCCATGTGGGAGTGTTTTGGTTTTAATTTTGGTCATTTGTGTTGCATTGCAAAAAATGACTGGGTCCACGTGAGCTTGAACTCTGGTGTGATTCCTCTTAGAGACTGGGTTTTGGAACTGAACTCAGAGAAGCATTGCCATGAATTTTGTTGGGATTTTAAGAGGCCACGCATGAAAGTCGCTCTTGGAAACTGAGACCTAGGCCCCGGGTGGATTTCCACAGAGGCCTGGGAATCTCAGCAAGGATATCACATGATTTTATTCTTAAAGAAATGGCAGCCATAGTTGAGAGTCAAAACACACATGGACCTCACATTGTAGACCTCAATGGGCCTGGCCTAATGTGACCTTTTGTCCACTCTTTGGGAAGCCGTGGGTGTGAGAGTTCTCCAGAGATTTCATTGAAATGAGCTTCCTCACCATTTAATGTTTGCTGAATGAACTGAAACCCAGAGTGCCTCCAACTTCATGCTTGAAAAATGGCTAGATAAATACCATGAAATTTTTGAAATTCCTATGACCAGGTGGCACTGGAGAAACATTGGATGTCCTGTTGCTGATCATGAGTATACCAGACAGTGCCTTGATTTACTGAGTTTCATGAAAATGGTGTAGAACAGAGATGCCAGAAATTTGGAGCCTGCTGAGTAGTGGGTCTAGAGCAGTGGTGGGGAGGTGTTTGATAAAACATCTGTGGTAGGGCCATGTGGATCTACCATTGGATTCCAAATGGCTTGTAACTGACATGGTGCAGCCAACAGACCCTTATATGTAAAGGCATCTTGTTATATGGAGAGTTTTCAGAGGAAAATTAAGAATCAGGTTGATATGGACAAGGGGGCAATGGGGCAAGCTGTGAGAGATAGGAGCCTAGTTGGTGCATTCTCTTGCAGACCCTGACCCACCACACGTGACAGAACTCCCCCCAGCACTGTGTCCCAGTTTAGCTCCTAGTATTTCGTGAAACAAATACCAAACTCACAGTGCAGCAGCAAAAACACCACAAAAAGTGGAAGAGGACCAAATGGCTTCACAGTCCACACGGGGAGACACTTAGTCCCCAGTGGCCTCAGTTTACCTACAAAGAGAGGATTCAGCACTGCTTCATCTTGTTCATTGGAAAATAAGAAACCATGTCCTCCAGGTCACATAGATGCAGACCCAGCTTTGATGGTCTCACTACAGAGGAAGCCAAATCTCCTGAAAACTACATATATTTCAAGTGTGGAAGCTCAGAGGCAGTTTCTCAAAAAGTTTTTAGGCCAGCAGAGCTCCATGTTTGTGGAGTGTTTACCCTGTCCCTTAGTTTTGGAAACTCCTCTACCACCTCCAAGGTTGTGAACTCCTGAGCATTTTCCATTCCAGATATGTATTCACTGATTTTGTAACTCTTCTCCTCTAATTGTGTCTTACTTGGGGTGAAGGTAATGTCAAGGCATTGTTCTGGATGAGAGCGGGAGGATATTTGTGCAGCATATATTTACATACACATTGGATTCATTTTCCAATTTTCCATTCGAAATACTGAATCCCTGACACTAACCCATACCTAGTAGACTCAGACTATTCATCCTAATATAATGGAGAAAATTAACCCAACACAGTAGAAATACAAGTACTTCAGAGGAGACATGTTGTATAGTTGGACTTGACATTTGCATTATATAAGGTAGGATTTATAAATCTAGTCAAATTTATTTGAAATATTCTCCATGTGTTTTAAACTTAACAAATATGTGAATTCTTGTG
>NW_027517120.1:0-48191 GCF_048772815.1 Callospermophilus lateralis | reverse complement strand
TAGATGTCTTTTTTAAGTCTAAATCAAACACGGTTTGTGCTAGCTCCTTGAAACTTGACAAAATAAAGTAGTTCTAAGTTCTGACTTTGTGGTTTGTTTCCTCTTGATATAGCCACAAGGAAAGACTGCGTAAAACACCTTCATTGGAAAGGTGTGCCAATCTTCCATAAAACTACTGGTTTTCTGAATACTCGGCAAATTTTTTTTCATCCGACCTTGATGATCTCTGTGGTAATGATCACTTCACTAAGTCCACTTAGCTGCCCAATTTTCACTCTTCTAGGATGAAGCGTTCGTTACCAGTAACAGTTTGAATTTTTAGGTTTCACTCTATTTCCTCCTATACAGATATATGTGTTTTTTAAGTCTAAATGAAACACGGTTTGTGCTAGCTCCTTGAAACTTGACAAAATAAAGTAGTTCTAAGTTCTGTCTTTGTGGTTTGTTTCCTCTTGAAATAGCCACAAGCAAAGACTGCGTAAAACATCTTCATTGGAAACCTGTTCCAAGCTTCCAAAATACTACTGCTTTTCTAAATACTTGGCAAATTTTTTTTCATCCGACCTTGATTATCTCTGTGGTAATGATCAGTTCACTAAGTCCACTTAGCTGCCCAATTTTCACTATTCTAGGATGAAACGTTCGTTACCAGTAACAGTTTGAATTTTTAGGTTTCACTCTATTTCCTCCTATACAGATAGATGTCTTTTTTAAGTTTAAATCAAACACGGTTTGTGCTAGCTCCTTGAAACTTGACAAAATAAAGTAGTTCTAAGTTCTGTCTTTGTGGTTTGTTTCCTCTTGAAATAGGCACAAGGAAAGACTGCGTAAAACACATTCATTGGAAAGGTGTGCCAAGCTTCCAAAAAACTACTGGTTTTCTGAATACTCGGCAAATTTTTTTTCATCCGACCTTGATGATCTCTGTGATAATGATCACTTCACTAAGTCCACTTAGCTGCCCAATATTCACTCTTCTAGGATGAAGTGTTCGTTACCAGTTACAGTTTGAGTTTTTAGGTTTCACTCTATTTCCTCCTATATAGATAGATGTGTTTGGAAGTCTAAATCAAACACGGTTTGTGCTAGCTCCTTGAAACTTGACAAAATAAAGTAGTTCTAAGTTCTGTCTTTGTGGTTTGTTTCCTCTTGAAATAGCCACAAGCAAAGACTGCGTAAAACACCTTCATTGGAAAGGTTTCCAAGCTTCCAAAATACTACTGGTTTTCTGAATACTCGGCAAATTTTTTTTCATCCGACCTTGATGATCTCTGTGGTAATGATCAGTTCACTAAGTCCACTTAGCTGCCCAATTTTCACTCTTCTAGGATGAAGCGTTCGTTACCAGTAACAGTTTGAATTTTTAGGTTTCACTCTATTTCCTCCTATACAGATAGATGTGTTTTTTAAGTCTAAATCAAACACGGTTTGTGCTAGCTCCTTGAAACTTGACCAAATAAAGTAGTTCTAAGTTTTGTCTTTGTGGTTTGATTCCTTTTGAAATAGCCACAAGCAAAGACTGCGTAAAACACCTTCATTGGAAAGGTGTTCCAAGCTTCCAAAATACTACTGGTTTTCTGAATACTCGGCAAATTTTTTTTCATCCGACCTTGATGATCTCTGTGTAATGATCACTTCACTAAGTCCACTTAGCTGCCCAATTTTCACTCTTCTAGGATGAAGCGTTCGTTACCAGTAACAGTTTGAATTTTAAGTTTCACTCTATTTCCTCCTATAAAGATACATGTCTTTTTTAAGTCTAAATCAAACATGGTTTGTGCTAGCTCCTTGAAACTTGACAAAATAAAGTAGTTCTAAGTTCTGTCTTTGTTTTTTGTTTCCTCTTGAAATAGGCACAAAGAAAGACTGCGTAAAACACATTCATTGGAAAGGTGTGCCAAGCTTCAAAAAAACTACTGGTTTTCTGAATACTCGGCAAATTTTTTTTTATCCGACCTTGATGATCTCTGTGATAATGATCACTTCACTAAGTCCACTTAGCTGCACAATATTCACTCTTCTAGGATGAAGTGTTCGTTACCAGTAACAGTTTGAGTTTTTAGGTTTCACTCTATTTCCTCCTATATAGATAGATGTGTTCGGAAGTCTAAATCAAACACGGTTTGTGCTAGCTCCTTGAAACTTGACAAAATAAAGTAGTTCTAAGTACTGTCTTTGTGGTTTGTTTAATCTTGAAAAGGCCACAAGCAAAGACTGCGTAAAACACATTCATTGGAAGGTGTGCCAAGCTTCCAAAAAACTACTGGTTTTCTGAATACTCGGCAAATTTTTTTTCATCCGACCTTGATGATCTCTGTGGTAATGATCACTTCACTAAGTCCACTTAGCTGCTCAATTTTCACTCTTCTATGAAGCGTTCATTACCAGTAACAGTTTGAATTTTTAGGTTTCACTCTATTTCCTCCTATACAGATAGATGTGTTTTTTAAGTCTAAATCAAACACGGTTTGTGCTAGCTCCTTGAAACTTGACAAAATAAAGTAGTTCTAAGTTCTGTCTTTGTGGTTTGTTTCCTCTTGAAATAGGCACAAGGAAAGACTGCGTAAAACACATTCATTGGAAAGGTGTGCCAAGCTTCCAAAAAACTACTGGTTTTCTGAATACTCGGCAAATTTTTTTTCATCCGACCTTGATGATCTCTGTGGTAATGATCACTTCAATAAGTCCACTTAGCTGCCCAATATTCACTCTTCTAGGATGAAGTGTTCCTTACCAGTAACAGTTTGAGTTTTTAGGTTTCACTCTCTTTCCTCCTATATAGATAGATGTGTTTGGAAGTCTAAATCAAACACGGTTTGTGCTAGCTCCTTGAAACTTGACAAAATAAAGTAGTTCTAAGTTCTGTCTTTGTGGTTTGTTTCCTCTTGAAATAGGCACAAGCAAAGACTGCGTAAAACACATTCATTGGAAGGTGTGCCAAGCTTCCAAAAACTACAGGTTTTCTGAATACTCGGCAAATTTTTTTTCATCCGACCTTGATGATCTCTGTGGTAATGATCATTTCACTAAGTCCACTTAGCTGCCCAATTTTCACTCTTCTAAAATGAAGCGTTCGTTACCAGTAACAGTTTGAATTTTTAGGTTTCACTCTATTTCCTCCTATACAGATACATGTGTTTTTTAAGTCTAAATCAAACACGGTTTGTGCTAGCTCCTTGAAACTTGACAAAATAAAGTAGTTCTAAGTTCTGTCTTTGTGGTTTGTTTCCTCTTGAAATAGCCACAAGCAAAGACTGCGTAAAACACCTTCATTGGAAAGGTGTTCCAAGCTTCTAAAATACTACTGGTTTTCTGAATACTCGGCAAATTTTTTTCATCCGACCTTGATGATCTCTGTGGTAATGATCAGTTCACTAACTCCACTTAGCTGCCCAATATTCACTCTTCTAGGATGAAGTGTTCGTTACCAGTAACAGTTTGAATTTTTAGGTTTCACTCTATTTCCTCCTATACAGATAGATGTGTTTTTAAGTCTAAATCAAACACGGTTTGTGCTAGCTCCTTGAAACTTGACAAAATAAAGTAGTTCTAAGTTCTCTCTTTGTGGTTTGTATCCTCTTGAAATAGCCACAAGCAAAGACTGCGTAAAACACCTTCATTGGAAAGGTGTTCCAAGCTTAAAAAATACTACTGGTTTTCTGAATACTCGGCAAATTTTTTTTCATCCGACCTGGATGATCTCTGTGGTAATGATCAGTTCACTAAGTCCACTTAGCTGCCCAATTTTCACTCTTCTAGGATGAAGCTTTCGTTACCAGTAACAGTTTGAATTTTGAGGTTTCACTCTATTTCCTCCTATACAGATAGATGTGTTTTTTAAGTCTAAATCAAACATGGTTTGTGCTAGCTCCTTGAAACTTGACCAAATAAAGTAGTTCTAAGTTCTGTCTTTGTGGTTTGTTTCCTCTGGAAATAGGCACAAGCAAAGACTGCGTAAAACACATTCATTGGAAGGTGTGCCAAGCTTCCAAAAAACTACTGGTTTTCTGAATACTCGGCAAATTTTTTTTCATCCGACCTTGATGATCTCTGTGGTAATGATCACTTCACTAAGTCCACTTAGCTGCCCAATATTCACTCTTCTAGGATGAAGTGTTCGTTACCAGTAACAGTTTGAGTTTTTAGGTTTCACTCTATTTCCTCCTATATAGATAGATGTGTTTGGAAGTCTAAATCAAACACGGTTTGTGCTAGCTCCTTGAAACTTGACAAAATAAAGTAGTTCTAAGTTCTGTCTTTGTGGTTTGTTTCCTCTTGAAATAGGCACAAGCAAAGACTGCGTAAAACACATTCATTGGAAGGTGTGCCAAGCTTCCAAAAAACTACTTGTTTTCTGAATACTCGGCAAATTTTTTTTCATCCGACCTTGATGATCTCTGTGGTAATGATCACTTCACTAAGTCCACTTAGCTGCCCAATTTTCACTCTTCTAGGATGAAGCGTTCGTTACCAGTAACAGTTTGAATTTTTAGGTTTCACTCTATTTCCTCCTATACAGATAGATGTGTTTTTTAAGTCTAAATCAAACGCGGTTTGTGCTAGCTCCTTGAAACTTGACAAAATAAAGTAGTTCTAAGTTCTGTCTTTGTGGTTTGTTTCCTCTTGAAATAGCCACAAGCAAAGACTGCGTAAAACACCTTCATTGGAAAGGTGTTCCAAGCTTTCAAAATACTACTGGTTTTCTGAATACTCGGCAAATTTTTTTTCATCCGACCTTGATGATCTCTGTGGTAATGATCAGTTCACTAAGTCCACTTAGCTGCCCAATTTTCACTCTTCTAGGATGAAGCGTTCGTTGTTAGTAACAGTTTGAATTTTTAGGTTTCACTCTATTTCCTCCTATACAGATAGATGTCTTTTTTAAGTCTAAATCAAACACGGTTTGTGCTAGCTCCTTGAAACTTGACAAAATAAAGTAGTTCTAAGTTCTGACTTTGTGGTTTGTTTCCTCTTGATATAGCCACAAGGAAAGACTGCGTAAAACACCTTCATTGGAAAGGTGTGCCAAGCTTCCATAAAACTACTGGTTTTCTGAACTCTCGGCAAATTTTTTTTCATCCGACATTGATGATCTCTGTGGTAATGATCACTTCACTAAGTCCACTTAGCTGCCCAATATTCACTCTTCTAGGATGAAGTGTTCGTTACCAGTAACAGTTTGAGTTTTTAGGTTTCACTCTATTTCCTCCTATATAGATAGATGTGTTTGGAAGTCTAAATCAAACACGGTTTGTGCTAGCTCCTTGAAACTTGACAAAATAAAGTAGTTCTAAGTTCTGTCTTTGTGGTTTGTTTCCTCTTGAAATAGGCACAAGGAAAGACTGCGTAATACACATTCATTGGAAGGTGTGCCAAGCTTCCAAAAAACTACTGGTTTTCTGAATACTCGGCAAATTTTTTTTCATCCGACCTTGATGATCTCTGTGGTAATGATCACTTCACTAAGTCCACTTAGCTGCCCAATTTTCACTCTTCTAGGATGAAGCGTTCGTTACCAGTAACAGTTTGAATTTTTAGGTTTCACTCTATTTCCTCCTATACAGATATATGTGTTTTTTAAGTCTAAATGAAACACGGTTTGTGCTAGCTCCTTGAAACTTGACAAAATAAAGTAGTTCTAAGTTCTGTCTTTGTGGTTTGTTTCCTCTTGAAATAGCCACAAGCAAAGACTGCGTAAAACACCTTCATTGGAAACCTGTTCCAAGCTTCCAAAATACTACTGCTTTTCTAAATACTTGGCAAATTTTTTTTCATCCGACCTTGATGATCTCTGTGGTAATGATCAGTTTACTAAGTCCACTTAGCTGCCCAATTTTCACTATTCTAGGATGAAACGTTCGTTACCAGTAACAGTTTGAATTTTTAGGTTTCACTCTATTTCCTCCTATACAGATAGATGTCTTTTTTAAGTTTAAATCAAACACGGTTTGTGCTAGCTCCTTGAAACTTGACAAAATAAAGTAGTTCTAAGTTCTGTCTTTGTGGTTTGTTTCCTCTTGAAATAGGCACAAGGAAAGACTGCGTAAAACACATTCATTGGAAAGGTGTGCCAAGCTTCCAAAAAACTACTGGTTTTCTGAATACTCGGCAAATTTTTTTTCATCCGACCTTGATGATCTCTGTGATAATGATCACTTCACTAAGTCCACTTAGCTGCCCAATATTCACTCTTCTAGGATGAAGTGTTCGTTACCAGTAACAGTTTGAGTTTTTACGTTTCACTCTATTTCCTCCTATATAGATAGATGTGTTAGGAAGTCTAAATCAAACACGGTTTGTGCTAGCTCCTTGAAACTTGACAAAATAAAGTAGTTCTAAGTTCTGTCTTTGTGGTTTGTTTCCTCTTGAAATAGCCACAAGCAAAGACTGCGTAAAACACCTTCATTGGAAAGGTTTCCAAGCTTCCAAAATACTACTGGTTTTCTGAATACTCGGCAAATTTTTTTTTCATCCGACCTTGATGATCTCTGTGGTAATGATCACTTCACTAAGTCCACTTAGCTGCTCAATTTTCACTCTTCTATGAAGCGTTCATTACCAGTAACAGTTTGAATTTTTAGGTTTCACTCTATTTCCTCCTATACAGATAGATGTGTTTTTTAAGTCTAAATCAAACACGGTTTGTGCTAGCTCCTTGAAACTTGACAAAATAAAGTAGTTCTAAGTTCTGTCTTTGTGGTTTGTTTCCTCTTGAAATAGGCACAAGGAAAGACTGCGTAAAACACATTCATTGGAAAGGTGTGCCAAGCTTCCAAAAAACTACTGGTTTTCTGAATACTCGGCAAATTTTTTTTCATCCGACCTTGATGATCTCTGTGGTAATGATCACTTCACTAAGTCCACTTAGCTGCCCAATTTTCACTCTTCTAGGATGAAGCGTTCGTTACCAGTAACAGTTTGAATTTTTAGGTTTCACTCTATTTCCTCCTATACAGATATATGTGTTTTTTAAGTCTAAATGAAACACGGTTTGTGCTAGCTCCTTGAAACTTGACAAAATAAAGTAGTTCTAAGTTCTGTCTTTGTGGTTTGTTTCCTCTTGAAATAGCCACAAGCAAAGACTGCGTAAAACACCTTCATTGGAAACCTGTTCCAAGCTTCCAAAATACTACTGCTTTTCTAAATACTTGGCAAATTTTTTTTCATCCGACCTTGATGATCTCTGTGGTAATGATCAGTTCACTAAGTCCACTTAGCTGCCCAATTTTCACTATTCTAGGATGAAACGTTCGTTACCAGTAACAGTTTGAATTTTTAGGTTTCACTCTATTTCCTCCTATACAGATAGATGTCTTTTTTAAGTTTAAATCAAACACGGTTTGTGCTAGCTCCTTGAAACTTGACAAAATAAAGTAGTTCTAAGTTCTGTCTTTGTGGTTTGTTTCCTCTTGAAATAGGCACAAGGAAAGACTGCGTAAAACACATTCATTGGAAAGGTGTGCCAAGCTTCCAAAAAACTACTGGTTTTCTGAATACTCGGCAAATTTTTTTTCATCCGACCTTGATGATCTCTGTGATAATGATCACTTCACTAAGTCCACTTAGCTGCCCAATATTCACTCTTCTAGGATGAAGTGTTCGTTACCAGTAACAGTTTGAGTTTTTAGGTTTCACTCTATTTCCTCCTATATAGATAGATGTGTTAGGAAGTCTAAATCAAACACGGTTTGTGCTAGCTCCTTGAAACTTGACAAAATAAAGTAGTTCTAAGTTCTGTCTTTGTGGTTTGTTTCCTCTTGAAATACCCACAAGCAAAGACTGCGTAAAACACCTTCATTGGAAAGGTTTCCAAGCTTCCAAAATACTACTGGTTTTCTGAATACTCGGCAAATTTTTTTTCATCCGACCTTGATGATCTCTGTGGTAATGATCACTTCACTAAGTCCACTTAGCTGCTCAATTTTCACTCTTCTATGAAGCGTTCATTACCAGTAACAGTTTGAATTTTTAGGTTTCACTCTATTTCCTCCTATACAGATAGATGTGTTTTTTAAGTCTAAATCGAACACGGTTTGTGCTAGCTCCTTGAAACTTGACAAAATAAAGTAGTTCTAAGTTCTGTCTTTGTGGTTTGTTTCCTCTTGATATAGCCACAAGGAAAGACTGCGTAAAACACCTTCATTGGAAAGGTGTGCCAAGCTTCCATAAAACTACTGGTTTTCTGAACTCTCGGCAAATTTTTTTCATCCGACATTGATGATCTCTGTGGTAATGATCACTTCACTAAGTCCACTTAGCTGCCCAATATTCACTCTTCTAGGATGAAATGTTCGTTACCAGTAACAGTTTGAGTTTTTAGGTTTCACTCTATTTCCTCCTATATAGATAGATGTGTTTGGAAGTCTAAATCAAACACGGTTTGTGCTAGCTCCTTGAAACTTGACAAAATAAAGTAGTTCTAAGTTCTGTCTTTGTGGTTTGTTTCCTCTTGAAATAGGCACAAGGAAAGACTGCGTAATACACATTCATTGGAAGGTGTGCCAAGCTTCCAAAAAACTACTGGTTTTCTGAATACTCGGCAAATTTTTTTTCATCCGACCTTGATGATCTCTGTGGTAATGATCACTTCACTAAGTCCACTTAGCTGCCCAATTTTCACTCTTCTAGGATGAAGCGTTCGTTACCAGTAACAGTTTGAATTTTTAGGTTTCACTCTATTTCCTCCTATACAGATATATGTGTTTTTTAAGTCTAAATGAAACACGGTTTGTGCTAGCTCCTTGAAACTTGACAAAATAAAGTAGTTCTAAGTTCTGTCTTTGTGGTTTGTTTCCTCTTGAAATAGCCACAAGCAAAGACTGCGTAAAACACCTTCATTGGAAACCTGTTCCAAGCTTCCAAAATACTACTGCTTTTCTAAATACTTGGCAAATTTTTTTTCATCCGACCTTGATGATCTCTGTGGTAATGATCAGTTCACTAAGTCCACTTAGCTGCCCAATTTTCACTATTCTAGGATGAAACGTTCGTTACCAGTAACAGTTTGAATTTTTAGGTTTCACTCTATTTCCTCCTATACAGATAGATGTCTTTTTTAAGTTTAAATCAAACACGGTTTGTGCTAGCTCCTTGAAACTTGACAAAATAAAGTAGTTCTAAGTTCTGTCTTTGTGGTTTGTTTCCTCTTGAAATAGGCACAAGGAAAGACTGCGTAAAACACATTCATTGGAAAGGTGTGCCAAGCTTCCAAAAAACTACTGGTTTTCTGAATACTCGGCAAATTTTTTTTTATCCGACCTTGATGATCTCTGTGATAATGATCACTTCACTAAGTCCACTTAGCTGCCCAATATTCACTCTTCTAGGATGAAGTGTTCGTTACCAGTAACAGTTTGAGTTTTTACGTTTCACTCTATTTCCTCCTATATAGATAGATGTGTTAGGAAGTCTAAATCAAACACGGTTTGTGCTAGCTCCTTGAAACTTGACAAAATAAAGTAGTTCTAAGTTCTGTCTTTGTGGTTTGTTTCCTCTTGAAATAGCCACAAGCAAAGACTGCGTAAAACACCTTCATTGGAAAGGTTTCCAAGCTTCCAAAATACTACTGGTTTTCTGAATACTCGGCAAATTTTTTTTCATCCGACCTTGATGATCTCTGTGGTAATGATCACTTCACTAAGTCCACTTAGCTGCTCAATTTTCACTCTTCTATGAAGCGTTCATTACCAGTAACAGTTTGAATTTTTAGGTTTCACTCTATTTCCTCCTATACAGATAGATGTGTTTTTTAAGTCTAAATCAAACACGGTTTGTGCTAGCTCCTTGAAACTTGACAAAATAAAGTAGTTCTAAGTTCTGTCTTTGTGGTTTGTTTCCTCTTGAAATAGGCACAAGGAAAGACTGCGTAAAACACATTCATTGGAAAGGTGTGCCAAGCTTCCAAAAAACTACTGGTTTTCTGAATACTCGGCAAATTTTTTTTCATCCGACCTTGATGATCTCTGTGGTAATGATCACTTCACTAAGTCCACTTAGCTGCCCAATTTTCACTCTTCTAGGATGAAGCGTTCGTTACCAGTAACAGTTTGAATTTTTAGGTTTCACTCTATTTCCTCCTATACAGATATATGTGTTTTTTAAGTCTAAATGAAACACGGTTTGTGCTAGCTCCTTGAAACTTGACAAAATAAAGTAGTTCTAAGTTCTGTCTTTGTGGTTTGTTTCCTCTTGAAATAGCCACAAGCAAAGACTGCGTAAAACACCTTCATTGGAAACCTGTTCCAAGCTTCCAAAATACTACTGCTTTTCTAAATACTTGGCAAATTTTTTTTCATCCGACCTTGATGATCTCTGTGGTAATGATCAGTTCACTAAGTCCACTTAGCTGCCCAATTTTCACTATTCTAGGATGAAACGTTCGTTACCAGTAACAGTTTGAATTTTTAGGTTTCACTCTATTTCCTCCTATACAGATAGATGTCTTTTTTAAGTTTAAATCAAACACGGTTTGTGCTAGCTCCTTGAAACTTGACAAAATAAAGTAGTTCTAAGTTCTGTCTTTGTGGTTTGTTTCCTCTTGAAATAGCCACAAGCAAAGACTGCGTAAAACACCTTCATTGGAAAGGTTTCCAAGCTTCCAAAATACTACTGGTTTTCTGAATACTCGGCAAATTTTTTTTCATCCGACCTTGATGATCTCTGTGGTAATGATCACTTCACTAAGTCCACTTAGCTGCTCAATTTTCACTCTTCTATGAAGCGTTCATTACCAGTAACAGTTTGAATTTTTAGGTTTCACTCTATTTCCTCCTATACAGATAGATGTGTTTTTTAAGTCTAAATCAAACACGGTTTGTGCTAGCTCCTTGAAACTTGACAAAATAAAGTAGTTCTAAGTTCTGTCTTTGTGGTTTGTTTCCTCTTGATATAGCCACAAGGAAAGACTGCGTAAAACACCTTCATTGGAAAGGTGTGCCAAGCTTCCATAAAACTACTGGTTTTCTGAACTCTCGGCAAATTTTTTTTCATCCGACCTTGATGATCTCTGTGGTAATGATCACTTCAATAAGTCCACTTAGCTGCCCAATATTCACTCTTCTAGGATGAAGTGTTCCTTGCCAGTAACAGTTTGAGTTTTTAGGTTTCACTCTCTTTCCTCCTATATAGATAGATGTGTTTGGAAGTCTAAATCAAACACGGTTTGTGCTAGCTCCTTGAAACTTGACAAAATAAAGTAGTTCTAAGTTCTGTCTTTGTGGTTTGTTTCCTCTTGAAATAGGCGCAATGTAAGACTGCGTAAAACACATTCATTGGAAAGGTGTGCCAAGCTTCCAAAAAACTACGGGTTTTCTGAATACTCGGCAAATTTTTTTTCATCCGACCTTGATGATCTCTGTGGTAATGATCACTTCACTAAGTCCACTTAGCTGCCCAATATTCATTCTTCTAGGATGAAGTGTTCGTTACCAGTAACAGTTTGAGTTTTTAGGTTTCACTCTATTTCCTCCTATATAGATAGATGTGTTTGGAAGTCTAAATCAAACACGGTTTGTGCTAGCTCCTTGAAACTTGACAATATAAAGTAGTTCTAAGTTCTGTCCTTGTGGTTTGTTTCCTCTTGAAATAGGCACAAGCAAAGACTGCGTAAAACACATTCATTGGAAGGTGTGCCAAGCTTCCAAAAAACTAATGGTTTTCTGAATACTGGGCAAATTTTTTTTCATCCGACCTTGATGATCTCTGTGGTAATGATCACTTCACTAAGTCCACTTAGCTGCCCAATTTTCACTCTTCTAGGATGAAGCGTTCGTTACCAGTAACAGTTTGAATATTTAGGTTTCACTCTATTTCCTCCTATACAGATAGATGTCTTTTTTAAGTCTAAATCAAACACGGTTTGTGCTAGCTCCTTGAAACTTGACAAAATAAAGTAGTTCTAAGTTCTGTCTTTGTGGGTTGTTTCCTCTTGAAATAGGCACAAGGAAAGACTGCGTAAAACACATTCATTGGAAAGGTGTGCCAAGCTTCCAAAAAACTACTGGTTTTCTGAATACTCGGCAAATTTTTTTTCATCCGACCTTGATGATCTCTGTGATAATGATCACTTCACTAAGTCCACTTAGCTGCCCAATTTTCACTCTTCTAGGATGAAGCGTTCGTTACCAGTAACAGTTTGAATTTTTAGGTTTCACTCTATTTCCTCCTATACAGATAGATGTGTTTTTTAAGTCTAAATCAAACACGGTTTGTGCTAGCTCCTTGAAACGTGACAAAATAAAGTAGTTCTAAGTTCTGTCTTTGTGGTTTGTTTCCTCTTGAAATAGGCACAAGCAAAGACTGCGTAAAACACATTCATTGGAAGGTGTGCCAAGCTTCCAAAAAACTACTAGTTTTCTGAATACTCGGCAAATTTTTTTTCATCCGAACTTGATGATCTCTGTGGTAATGATCACTTGACTAACTCCACTTAGCTTCCAAATTTTCACTCTTCAAGGATGAAGCGTTTGTTACCAGTAACAGTTTGAGTTTTTAAGTTTCACTCTTTTTCCTCCTATATAGATAGATGTGTTTGGAAGTCGAAATCAAACACGGTTTGTGCTAGCTCCTTGAAACTTGACAAAGTAAAGTAGTTCTAAGTTCTGTCTTTGTGGTTTGTTTCCTCTTGAAATAGGCACAAGGAAAGACTGCGTAAAACACATTCATTGGAAAGGTGTGCCAAGCTTCCAAAAAACTACTGGTTTTCTGAATACTCGGCAAATTATTTTTCATCCGACATTGATGATCTCTGTGGTTATGATCACTTCACTAAGTCCACTTAGCTGCCCAATATTCACTCTTCTAGGACGAAGTGTTCGTTACCAGTAACAGTTTGAGTTTTTAGGTTTCACTCTATTTCCTCCTATATAGATAGATGTTTTTGGAAGTCTAAATCAAACACGGTTTGTGCTAGCTCCTTGAAACTTGACAAAATAAAGTAGTTCTAAGTTCTGTCTTTGTTTTTTGTTTCCTCTTGAAATAGGCACAAGCAAACACTGCGTAAAACACATTCATTGGAAGGTGTGCCAAGCTTCCAAAAAACTACTGGTTTTCTGAATACTCGGCAAATTTTTTTTCATCCGAACTTGATGATCTCTGTGGTAGTGATCACTTCACTAAGTCCACTTAGCTGCCCAATTTTCACTCTTCTATGAAGCGTTCGTTACCAGTAACAGTTTGAATTTTTAGGTTTCACTCTATTTCCTCCTATACAGATAGATGTCTTTTTTAAGTCTAAATCAAACACGGTTTGTGCTAGCTCCTTGAAACTTGACAAAATAAAGTAGTTCTAAGTTCTGTCTTTGTGGTTTGTTTCCTCTTGAAATAGACACAAGCAAAGACTGCGTAAAACACATTCATTGGAAGGTGTGCCAAGCTTCCAAAAAACTACTGGTTTTCTGAATACTCGGCAAATTTTTTTTCATCCGACCTTGATGATCTCTGTGTTAATGATCACTTCACTAAGTCAACTTAGCTGCCCAATTTTCACTCTTCTAGGATGAAGCGTTCGTTACCAGTAACAGTTTGAGTTGTTAGGTTTCACTCTATTTCCTCCTATATAGATAGATGTGTTTGGAAGTCTAAATCAAACACGGGTTGTGCTAGCTCCTTGAAACTTGACAAAATAAAGTAGTTCTAAGTTCTGTCTTTGTTGCTTGTTTCCTCTTGAAATAGCCACAAGCAAAGACTGCGTAAAACACATTCATTGGAAGGTGTGCCAAGCTTCCAAAAAACTACTGGTTTTCTGAATACTCGGCAAATTTTTTTTCATCCGACCTTGATGATCTCTGTGTTAATGATCACTTCACGAAGTCCACTTAGCTGCCCAATTTTCACTCTTCAAGGTGAAGCGTTCGTTACCAGTAACAGTTTGAATTTTTAGGTTTCACTCTATTTCCTCCTATACAGATAGATGTGTTTTTTAAGACTAAATCAACACGGTTTGTGCTAGCTCCTTGAAACTTGACAAAATAAAGTAGTTCTAAGTTCTGTCTTGGTGGTTTGTTTCCTCTTGAAATAGCCACAAGCAAAGACTGCGTAAAACACCTTCATTGGAAAGGTGTTCCAAGATTCCAAAATACTACAGGTTTTCTGAATACTCGGCAAATTTTTTTTCA
Organism: Callospermophilus lateralis; assembly: GCF_048772815.1. Classification (NCBI taxonomy): domain Eukaryota; kingdom Metazoa; phylum Chordata; class Mammalia; order Rodentia; family Sciuridae; genus Callospermophilus; species Callospermophilus lateralis. The sequence goes on along the minus strand of NW_027517120.1, from coordinate 34,077 downwards.
TCCGACCTTGATGATCTCTGTGGTAATGATCAGTTCACTAAGTCCACTTAGCTGCCCAATTTTCACTCTTCTAGGATGAAGCGTTCGTTACCAGTAACAGTTTGAATTTTTAGGTTTCACTCTATTTCCTCCTATACAGATAGATGTCTTTTTTAAGTCTAAATCAAACACGGTTTGTGCTAGCTCCTTGAAACTTGACAAAATAAAGTAGTTCTAAGTTCTGTCTTTGTGGTTTGTTTCCTCTTGAAATAGGCACAAGGAAAGACTGCGTAAAACACATTCATTGGAAAGGTGTGGCAAGCTTCCAAAAAACTACTGGTTTTCTGAATACTCAGCAAATTTTTTTTCATCCGACCTTGATGATCTCTGTGATAATGATCACTTCACTAAGTCCACTTAGCTGCCCAATATTCACTCTTCTAGGATGAAGTGTTCGTTACCAGTAACAGTTTGAGTTTTTAGGTTTCACTCTATTTCCTCCTATATAGATAGATGTGTTTGGAAGTCTAAATCAAACACGGTTTGTGCTAGCTCCTTTAAACTTGACAAAATAAAGTAGTTCTGAGTTCTGTCGTGGTGGTTTGTTTCCTCTTGAAATAGCCACAAGCAAAGACTGCATAAAACACCTCATTGGAAGGTGTGCCAAGCTTCCAAAAAACTACTGCTTTTCTGAATACTCGGCAAATTTTTTTTCATCCGACCTTGATGATCTCTGTGGTAATGATCACTTCACTAAGTCCACTTAGGTGCCCTATTTTCACTCTTCTAGGATGAAGCGTTTGTTACCAGTAACAGTTTGAATTTTTAGGTTTCACTCTATTTTCTCCTATACAGATCGATGTCTTTTTTAAGTCTAAATCAAACATGGTTTGTGCTAGCTCCTTGAAACTTGACAAAATAAAGTAGTTCTAAGTTCTGTCTTTGTGGTTTGTTTCCTCTTGAAATAGCCACAAGGAAAGACTGCGTAAAACACATTCATTGGAAAGGTGTGCCAAGCTTCCAAAAAACTACTGGTTTTCTGAATATTCGGCAAATTTTTTTCATCCGACCTTGATGATCTCTGTGGTAATGATCACTTCACTAAGTCCACTTAGCTGCCCAATATTCACTCTTCTAGGATGAAGTGTTCGTTACCAGTAACAGTTTGAGTTTTTAGGTTTCACTCTATTTCCTCCTATATAGATAGATGTGTTTGGAAGTCTAAATCAAACACGGTTTGTGCTAGCTCCTTGAAACTTGACAAAATAAAGTAGTTCTAAGTTCTGTCTTTGTGGTTTGTTTCCTCTTGAAATAGGCTCAAGCAAAGACTGCGTAAAACACATTCATTGGAAGGTGTGCCAAGCTTCCAAAAAACTACTGGTTTTCTGAATAGTCGGCAAATTTTTTTTCATCCGACCTTGATGATCTCTGTGTTAATGATCACTTCACTAAGTCCACTTAGCTGCCCAATTTTCACTCTTCTAGGATGAAGCGTTCGTTACCAGTAACAGTTTGAATTTTTAGGTTTCAATCTATATCCTCCTGTACAGATAGATGTCTTTTTTAAGTCTAAATCAAACACGGTGTGTGCTAGCTCCTTTAAACTTGACAAAATAAAGTAGTTCTGAGTTCTGTCTTGGTGGTTTGTTTCCTCTTGAAATAGCCACAAGAAAAGACTGCGTAAAACACCTTCATTGGAAAGGTGTTCCAAGCTTCCAAAATACTACTGGTTTTCTGAATACTCGGCAAATTTTTTTTCATCCGACCTTGATGATCTCTGTGGTAATGATCAGTTCACTAAGTCCACTTAGCTGCCCAATTTTCACTCTTCTAGGAAGAAGTGTTCGTTACCAGTAACAGTTTGAATTTTTAGGTTTCACTCTATTTCCTCCTATACAGATAGATGTCTTTTTTAAGTCTAAATCAAACACGGTTTGTGCTAGCTCCTTTAAACTTGACAAAATAAAGTAGTTCTAAGTTCTGTCTTTGTGGTTTGTTTCCTCTTGAAATAGCCACAAGCAAAGACTGCATAAAACACCTCATTGGAAGGTGTGCCAAGCTTCCAAAAAACTACTGCTTTTCTGAATACTCGGCAAATTTTTTTTCATCAGACCTTGATGATCTCTGTGGTAATGATCAGTTCACTAAGTCCACTTAGCTGCCCAATTTTCACTCTTCTAGGAAGAAGTGTTCGTTACCAGTAACAGTTTGAATTTTTAGGTTTCACTCTATTTCCTCCTAAACAGATAGATGTCTTTTTTAAGTCTAAATCAAACACGGTTTGTGCTAGCTCCTTGAAACTTGACAAAATAAAGTAGTTCTAAGTTCTGTCTTTGTGGTTTGTTTCCTCTTGAAATACCCACAAGCAAAGACTGCGTAAAACACCTTCATTGGAAAGGTTTCCAAGCTTCCAAAATACTACTGGTTTTCTGAATACTCGGCAAATTTTTTTTCATCCGACCTTGATGATCTCTGTGGTAATGATCACTTCACTAAGTCCACTTAGCTGCTCAATTTTCACTCTTCTATGAAGCGTTCATTACCAGTAACAGTTTGAATTTTTAGGTTTCACTCTATTTCCTCCTATACAGATAGATGTGTTTTTTAAGTCTAAATCGAACACGGTTTGTGCTAGCTCCTTGAAACTTGACAAAATAAAGTAGTTCTAAGTTCTGTCTTTGTGGTTTGTTTCCTCTTGATATAGCCACAAGGAAAGACTGCGTAAAACACCTTCATTGGAAAGGTGTGCCAAGCTTCCATAAAACTACTGGTTTTCTGAACTCTCGGCAAATTTTTTTTCATCCGACATTGATGATCTCTGTGGTAATGATCACTTCACTAAGTCCACTTAGCTGCCCAATATTCACTCTTCTAGGATGAAATGTTCGTTACCAGTAACAGTTTGAGTTTTTAGGTTTCACTCTATTTCCTCCTATATAGATAGATGTGTTTGGAAGTCTAAATCAAACACGGTTTGTGCTAGCTCCTTGAAACTTGACAAAATAAAGTAGTTCTAAGTTCTGTCTTTGTGGTTTGTTTCCTCTTGAAATAGGCACAAGGAAAGACTGCGTAATACACATTCATTGGAAGGTGTGCCAAGCTTCCAAAAAACTACTGGTTTTCTGAATACTCGGCAAATTTTTTTTCATCCGACCTTGATGATCTCTGTGGTAATGATCACTTCACTAAGTCCACTTAGCTGCCCAATTTTCACTCTTCTAGGATGAAGCGTTCGTTACCAGTAACAGTTTGAATTTTTAGGTTTCACTCTATTTCCTCCTATACAGATATATGTGTTTTTTAAGTCTAAATGAAACACGGTTTGTGCTAGCTCCTTGAAACTTGACAAAATAAAGTAGTTCTAAGTTCTGTCTTTGTGGTTTGTTTCCTCTTGAAATAGCCACAAGCAAAGACTGCGTAAAACACCTTCATTGGAAACCTGTTCCAAGCTTCCAAAATACTACTGCTTTTCTAAATACTTGGCAAATTTTTTTTCATCCGACCTTGATGATCTCTGTGGTAATGATCAGTTCACTAAGTCCACTTAGCTGCCCAATTTTCACTATTCTAGGATGAAACGTTCGTTACCAGTAACAGTTTGAATTTTTAGGTTTCACTCTATTTCCTCCTATACAGATAGATGTCTTTTTTAAGTTTAAATCAAACACGGTTTGTGCTAGCTCCTTGAAACTTGACAAAATAAAGTAGTTCTAAGTTCTGTCTTTGTGGTTTGTTTCCTCTTGAAATAGGCACAAGGAAAGACTGCGTAAAACACATTCATTGGAAAGGTGTGCCAAGCTTCCAAAAAACTACTGGTTTTCTGAATACTCGGCAAATTTTTTTTCATCCGACCTTGATGATCTCTGTGATAATGATCACTTCACTAAGTCCACTTAGCTGCCCAATATTCACTCTTCTAGGATGAAGTGTTCGTTACCAGTAACAGTTTGAGTTTTTACGTTTCACTCTATTTCCTCCTATATAGATAGATGTGTTAGGAAGTCTAAATCAAACACGGTTTGTGCTAGCTCCTTGAAACTTGACAAAATAAAGTAGTTCTAAGTTCTGTCTTTGTGGTTTGTTTCCTCTTGAAATAGCCACAAGCAAAGACTGCGTAAAACACCTTCATTGGAAAGGTTTCCAAGCTTCCAAAATACTACTGGTTTTCTGAATACTCGGCAAATTTTTTTTCATCCGACCTTGATGATCTCTGTGGTAATGATCACTTCACTAAGTCCACTTAGCTGCTCAATTTTCACTCTTCTATGAAGCGTTCATTACCAGTAACAGTTTGAATTTTTAGGTTTCACTCTATTTCCTCCTATACAGATAGATGTGTTTTTTAAGTCTAAATCAAACACGGTTTGTGCTAGCTCCTTGAAACTTGACAAAATAAAGTAGTTCTAAGTTCTGTCTTTGTGGTTTGTTTCCTCTTGAAATAGGCACAAGGAAAGACTGCGTAAAACACATTCATTGGAAAGGTGTGCCAAGCTTCCAAAAAACTACTGGTTTTCTGAATACTCGGCAAATTTTTTTTCATCCGACCTTGATGATCTCTGTGGTAATGATCACTTCACTAAGTCCACTTAGCTGCCCAATTTTCACTCTTCTAGGATGAAGCGTTCGTTACCAGTAACAGTTTGAATTTTTAGGTTTCACTCTATTTCCTCCTATACAGATATATGTGTTTTTTAAGTCTAAATGAAACACGGTTTGTGCTAGCTCCTTGAAACTTGACAAAATAAAGTAGTTCTAAGTTCTGTCTTTGTGGTTTGTTTCCTCTTGAAATAGCCACAAGCAAAGACTGCGTAAAACACCTTCATTGGAAACCTGTTCCAAGCTTCCAAAATACTACTGCTTTTCTAAATACTTGGCAAATTTTTTTTCATCCGACCTTGATGATCTCTGTGGTAATGATCAGTTCACTAAGTCCACTTAGCTGCCCAATTTTCACTATTCTAGGATGAAACGTTCGTTACCAGTAACAGTTTGAATTTTTAGGTTTCACTCTATTTCCTCCTATACAGATAGATGTCTTTTTTAAGTTTAAATCAAACACGGTTTGTGCTAGCTCCTTGAAACTTGACAAAATAAAGTAGTTCTAAGTTCTGTCTTTGTGGTTTGTTTCCTCTTGAAATAGGCACAAGGAAAGACTGCGTAAAACACATTCATTGGAAAGCTGTGCCAAGCTTCCAAAAAACTACTGGTTTTCTGAATACTCGGCAAATTTTTTTTCATCCGACCTTGATGATCTCTGTGATAATGATCACTTCACTAAGTCCACTTAGCTGCCCAATATTCACTCTTCTAGGATGAAGTGTTCGTTACCAGTAACAGTTTGAGTTTTTAGGTTTCACTCTATTTCCTCCTATATAGATAGATGTGTTAGGAAGTCTAAATCAAACACGGTTTGTGCTAGCTCCTTGAAACTTGACAAAATAAAGTAGTTCTAAGTTCTGTCTTTGTGGTTTGTTTCCTCTTGAAATAGCCACAAGCAAAGACTGCGTAAAACACCTTCATTGGAAAGGTTTCCAAGCTTCCAAAATACTACTGGTTTTCTGAATACTCGGCAAATTTTTTTTCATCCGACCTTGATGATCTCTGTGGTAATGATCACTTCACTAAGTCCACTTAGCTGCTCAATTTTCACTCTTCTATGAAGCGTTCATTACCAGTAACAGTTTGAATTTTTAGGTTTCACTCTATTTCCTCCTATACAGATAGATGTGTTTTTTAAGTCTAAATCAAACACGGTTTGTGCTAGCTCCTTGAAACTTGACAAAATAAAGTAGTTCTAAGTTCTGTCTTTGTGGTTTGTTTCCTCTTGATATAGCCACAAGGAAAGACTGCGTAAAACACCTTCATTGGAAAGGTGTGCCAAGCTTCCATAAAACTACTGGTTTTCTGAACTCTCGGCAAATTTTTTTTCATCCGACCTTGATGATCTCTGTGGTAATGATCACTTCAATAAGTCCACTTAGCTGCCCAATATTCACTCTTCTAGGATGAAGTGTTCCTTACCAGTAACAGTTTGAGTTTTTAGGTTTCACTCTCTTTCCTCCTATATAGATAGATGTGTTTGGAAGTCTAAATCAAACACGGTTTGTGCTAGCTCCTTGAAACTTGACAAAATAAAGTAGTTCTAAGTTCTGTCTTTGTGGTTTGTTTCCTCTTGAAATAGGCGCAATGTAAGACTGCGTAAAACACATTCATTGGAAAGGTGTGCCAAGCTTCCAAAAAACTACGGGTTTTCTGAATACTCGGCAAATTTTTTTTCATCCGACCTTGATGATCTCTGTGGTAATGATCACTTCACTAAGTCCACTTAGCTGCCCAATATTCATTCTTCTAGGATGAAGTGTTCGTTACCAGTAACAGTTTGAGTTTTTAGGTTTCACTCTATTTCCTCCTATATAGATAGATGTGTTTGGAAGTCTAAATCAAACACGGTTTGTGCTAGCTCCTTGAAACTTGACAATATAAAGTAGTTCTAAGTTCTGTCCTTGTGGTTTGTTTCCTCTTGAAATAGGCACAAGCAAAGACTGCGTAAAACACATTCATTGGAAGGTGTGCCAAGCTTCCAAAAAACTAATGGTTTTCTGAATACTGGGCAAATTTTTTTTCATCCGACCTTGATGATCTCTGTGGTAATGATCACTTCACTAAGTCCACTTAGCTGCCCAATTTTCACTCTTCTAGGATGAAGCGTTCGTTACCAGTAACAGTTTGAATATTTAGGTTTCACTCTATTTCCTCCTATACAGATAGATGTCTTTTTTAAGTCTAAATCAAACACGGTTTGTGCTAGCTCCTTGAAACTTGACAAAATAAAGTAGTTCTAAGTTCTGTCTTTGTGGGTTGTTTCCTCTTGAAATAGGCACAAGGAAAGACTGCGTAAAACACATTCATTGGAAAGGTGTGCCAAGCTTCCAAAAAACTACTGGTTTTCTGAATACTCGGCAAATTTTTTTTCATCCGACCTTGATGATCTCTGTGATAATGATCACTTCACTAAGTCCACTTAGCTGCCCAATTTTCACTCTTCTAGGATGAAGCGTTCGTTACCAGTAACAGTTTGAATTTTTAGGTTTCACTCTATTTCCTCCTATACAGATAGATGTGTTTTTTAAGTCTAAATCAAACACGGTTTGTGCTAGCTCCTTGAAACGTGACAAAATAAAGTAGTTCTAAGTTCTGTCTTTGTGGTTTGTTTCCTCTTGAAATAGGCACAAGCAAAGACTGTGTAAAACACATTCATTGGAAGGTGTGCCAAGCTTCCAAAAAACTACTAGTTTTCTGAATACTCGGCAAATTTTTTTTCATCCGAACTTGATGATCTCTGTGGTAATGATCACTTGACTAACTCCACTTAGCTTCCAAATTTTCACTCTTCAAGGATGAAGCGTTTGTTACCAGTAACAGTTTGAGTTTTTAAGTTTCACTCTTTTTCCTCCTATATAGATAGATGTGTTTGGAAGTCTAAATCAAACACGGTTTGTGCTAGCTCCTTGAAACTTGACAATATAAAGTAGTTCTAAGTTCTGTCCTTGTGGTTTGTTTCCTCTTGAAATAGGCACAAGCAAAGACTGCGTAAAACACATTCATTGGAAGGTGTGCCAAGCTTCCAAAAAACTAATGGTTTTCTGAATACTGGGCAAATTTTTTTTCATCCGACCTTGATGATCTCTGTGGTAATGATCACTTCACTAAGTCCACTTAGCTGCCCAATTTTCACTCTTCTAGGATGAAGCGTTCGTTACCAGTAACAGTTTGAATTTTTAGGTTTCACTCTATTTCCTCCTATACAGATAGATGTCTTTTTTAAGTCTAAATCAAACACGGTTTGTGCTAGCTCCTTGAAACTTGACAAAATAAAGTAGTTCTAAGTTCTGTCTTTGTGGTTTGTTTCCTCTTGAAATAGGCACAAGGAAAGACTGCGTAAAACACATTCATTGGAAAGGTGTGCCAAGCTTCCAAAAAACTACTGGTTTTCTGAATACTCGGCAAATTATTTTTCATCCGACATTGATGATCTCTGTGGTTATGATCACTTCACTAAGTCCACTTAGCTGCCCAATATTCACTCTTCTAGGACGAAGTGTTCGTTACCAGTAACAGTTTGAGTTTTTAGGTTTCACTCTATTTCCTCCTATATAGATAGATGTTTTTGGAAGTCTAAATCAAACACGGTTTGTGCTAGCTCCTTGAAACTTGACAAAATAAAGTAGTTCTAAGTTCTGTCTTTGTTTTTTGTTTCCTCTTGAAATAGGCACAAGCAAACACTGCGTAAAACACATTCATTGGAAGGTGTGCCAAGCTTCCAAAAAACTACTGGTTTTCTGAATACTCGGCAAATTTTTTTTCATCCGAACTTGATGATCTCTGTGGTAGTGATCACTTCACTAAGTCCACTTAGCTGCCCAATTTTCACTCTTCTATGAAGCGTTCGTTACCAGTAACAGTTTGAATTTTTAGGTTTCACTCTATTTCCTCCTATACAGATAGATGTCTTTTTTAAGTCTAAATCAAACACGGTTTGTGCTAGCTCCTTGAAACTTGACAAAATAAAGTAGTTCTAAGTTCTGTCTTTGTGGTTTGTTTCCTCTTGAAATAGACACAAGCAAAGACTGCGTAAAACACATTCATTGGAAGGTGTGCCAAGCTTCCAAAAAACTACTGGTTTTCTGAATACTCGGCAAATTTTTTTTCATCCGACCTTGATGATCTCTGTGTTAATGATCACTTCACTAAGTCAACTTAGCTGCCCAATTTTCACTCTTCTAGGATGAAGCGTTCGTTACCAGTAACAGTTTGAGTTGTTAGGTTTCACTCTATTTCCTCCTATATAGATAGATGTGTTTGGAAGTCTAAATCAAACACGGGTTGTGCTAGCTCCTTGAAACTTGACAAAATAAAGTAGTTCTAAGTTCTGTCTTTGTTGCTTGTTTCCTCTTGAAATAGCCACAAGCAAAGACTGCGTAAAACACATTCATTGGAAGGTGTGCCAAGCTTCCAAAAAACTACTGGTTTTCTGAATACTCGGCAAATTTTTTTTCATCCGACCTTGATGATCTCTGTGTTAATGATCACTTCACGAAGTCCACTTAGCTGCCCAATTTTCACTCTTCAAGGTGAAGCGTTCGTTACCAGTAACAGTTTGAATTTTTAGGTTTCACTCTATTTCCTCCTATACAGATAGATGTGTTTTTTAAGACTAAATCAACACGGTTTGTGCTAGCTCCTTGAAACTTGACAAAATAAAGTAGTTCTAAGTTCTGTCTTGGTGGTTTGTTTCCTCTTGAAATAGCCACAAGCAAAGACTGCGTAAAACACCTTCATTGGAAAGGTGTTCCAAGATTCCAAAATACTACAGGTTTTCTGAATACTCGGCAAATTTTTTTTCATCCGACCTTGATGATCTCTGTGGTAATGATCAGTTCACTAAGTCCACTTAGCTGCCCAATTTTCACTCTTCTAGGATGAAGCGTTCGTTACCAGTAACAGTTTGAATTTTTAGGTTTCACTCTATTTCCTCCTATACAGATAGATGTCTTTTTTAAGTCTAAATCAAACACGGTTTGTGCTAGCTCCTTGAAACTTGACAAAATAAAGTAGTTCTAAGTTCTGTCTTTGTGGTTTGTTTCCTCTTGAAATAGGCACAAGGAAAGACTGCGTAAAACACATTCATTGGAAAGGTGTGGCAAGCTTCCAAAAAACTACTGGTTTTCTGAATACTCAGCAAATTTTTTTTCATCCGACCTTGATGATCTCTGTGATAATGATCACTTCACTAAGTCCACTTAGCTGCCCAATATTCACTCTTCTAGGATGAAGTGTTCGTTACCAGTAACAGTTTGAGTTTTTAGGTTTCACTCTATTTCCTCCTATATAGATAGATGTGTTTGGAAGTCTAAATCAAACACGGTTTGTGCTAGCTCCTTTAAACTTGACAAAATAAAGTAGTTCTGAGTTCTGTCGTGGTGGTTTGTTTCCTCTTGAAATAGCCACAAGCAAAGACTGCATAAAACACCTCATTGGAAGGTGTGCCAAGCTTCCAAAAAACTACTGCTTTTCTGAATACTCGGCAAATTTTTTTTCATCCGACCTTGATGATCTCTGTGGTAATGATCACTTCACTAAGTCCACTTAGGTGCCCTATTTTCACTCTTCTAGGATGAAGCGTTTGTTACCAGTAACAGTTTGAATTTTTAGGTTTCACTCTATTTTCTCCTATACAGATCGATGTCTTTTTTAAGTCTAAATCAAACATGGTTTGTGCTAGCTCCTTGAAACTTGACAAAATAAAGTAGTTCTAAGTTCTGTCTTTGTGGTTTGTTTCCTCTTGAAATAGCCACAAGGAAAGACTGCGTAAAACACATTCATTGGAAAGGTGTGCCAAGCTTCCAAAAAACTACTGGTTTTCTGAATATTCGGCAAATTTTTTTCATCCGACCTTGATGATCTCTGTGGTAATGATCACTTCACTAAGTCCACTTAGCTGCCCAATATTCACTCTTCTAGGATGAAGTGTTCGTTACCAGTAACAGTTTGAGTTTTTAGGTTTCACTCTATTTCCTCCTATATAGATAGATGTGTTTGGAAGTCTAAATCAAACACGGTTTGTGCTAGCTCCTTGAAACTTGACAAAATAAAGTAGTTCTAAGTTCTGTCTTTGTGGTTTGTTTCCTCTTGAAATAGGCTCAAGCAAAGACTGCGTAAAACACATTCATTGGAAGGTGTGCCAAGCTTCCAAAAAACTACTGGTTTTCTGAATAGTCGGCAAATTTTTTTTCATCCGACCTTGATGATCTCTGTGTTAATGATCACTTCACTAAGTCCACTTAGCTGCCCAATTTTCACTCTTCTAGGATGAAGCGTTCGTTACCAGTAACAGTTTGAATTTTTAGGTTTCAATCTATTTCCTCCTGTACAGATAGATGTCTTTTTTAAGTCTAAATCAAACACGGTGTGTGCTAGCTCCTTTAAACTTGACAAAATAAAGTAGTTCTGAGTTCTGTCTTGGTGGTTTGTTTCCTCTTGAAATAGCCACAAGAAAAGACTGCGTAAAACACCTTCATTGGAAAGGTGTTCCAAGCTTCCAAAATACTACTGGTTTTCTGAATACTCGGCAAATTTTTTTTCATCCGACCTTGATGATCTCTGTGGTAATGATCAGTTCACTAAGTCCACTTAGCTGCCCAATTTTCACTCTTCTAGGAAGAAGTGTTCGTTACCAGTAACAGTTTGAATTTTTAGGTTTCACTCTATTTCCTCCTATACAGATAGATGTCTTTTTTAAGTCTAAATCAAACACGGTTTGTGCTAGCTCCTTTAAACTTGACAAAATAAAGTAGTTCTAAGTTCTGTCTTTGTGGTTTGTTTCCTCTTGAAATAGCCACAAGCAAAGACTGCATAAAACACCTCATTGGAAGGTGTGCCAAGCTTCCAAAAAACTACTGCTTTTCTGAATACTCGGCAAATTTTTTTCATCAGACCTTGATGATCTCTGTGGTAATGATCAGTTCACTAAGTCCACTTAGCTGCCCAATTTTCACTCTTCTAGGAAGAAGTGTTCGTTACCAGTAACAGTTTGAATTTTTAGGTTTCACTCTATTTCCTCCTAAACAGATAGATGTCTTTTTTAAGTCTAAATCAAACACGGTTTCTGCTAGCTCCTTGAAACTTGACAAAATAAAGTAGTTCTAAGTTCTGTCTTTGTGGTTTGTTTCCTCTTGAAATAGCCACAAGCAAAGACTGCGTAAAACACCTTCATTGGAAAGGTGTTCCAAGCTTCCAAAATACTACTGGTTTTCTGAATACTCGGCAAATTTTTTTTCTTCCGACCTTGATGATCTCTGTGGTAATGATCAGTTCACTAAGTCCACTTAGCTGCCCAATTTTCACTCTTCTAGGATGGTGCGTTCGTTACCAGTAACAGTTTGAATTTTTAGGTTTCACTCTATTTCCTCCTATACACATAGATGTCTTTTTAAGTCTAAATCAAACACGGTTTGTGCTAGCTCCTTGAAACTTGACAAAATAAACTAGTTCTAAGTTCTGTCTTTGTGGTTTGTTTCCTCTTGAAATAGCCACAAGCAAAGACTGCGTAAAACACATTCATTGCAAAGGTGTGCCAAGCTTCCAAAAAACTACTGGTTTTCTGAATACTCGGCAAATTTTTTTTCATCCGACCTTGATGATCTCTGTGGTAATGATCAGTTCACTAAGTCCACTTAGCTGCCCAAATTTCACTCTTCTAGGATGAAGCGTTCTTTACCAGTAACAGATTGAATTTTTAGGTTTCACTCAATTTCCTCCTATACAGATAGATGTGTTTTTTAAGTCTAAATCAAACACGGTTTGTGCTAGCTCCTTGAAACTTGACAAAATAATGTAGTTCGAAGTTGTGTCTTTGTGGTTTGTTTCCTCTTGAAATAGCCACAAGCAAAGACTGCGTAAAACACATTCATTTGAAGGTGTGCCAAGCTTCCAAAAAACTACTGGTTTTCTGAATACTCGGCAAATTTTTTTTCATCCGACCTTGATGATCTCTGTGTTAATGATCACTTCACTAAGTCCACTTAGCTGCCCAATTTTCACTCTTCTAGGATGAAGCGTTCGTTACCAGTAACAGTTTGAATTTTTAGGTTTCACTCTATTTCCTCCTATACAGATAGATGTGTTTTTTAAGTCTAAATCAAACACGGTTTGTGCTAGCTCCTTGAAACTTGACAAAATAAAGTAGTTCTAAGTTCTGTCTTTGTGGTTTGTTTCCTCTTGAAATAGCCATAAGCAAAGACTGCGTAAAACACCTTCATTGGAAAGGTGTTCCAAGATTCCAAAATACTACTCGTTTTCTGAATACTCGGCAAATTTTTTTTCATCCGACCTTCATGATCTCTGTGGTAATGATCAGTTCACTAAGTCCACTTAGCTGCCCAATTTTCACTCTTCTTGGATGAAGCGTTCGTTACCAGTAACAGTTTGAATTTTTAGGTTTCACTCTATTTCCTCCTATACAGATAGATGTCTCTTTTAAGTCTAAATCAAACACGGTTTGTGCTAGCTCCTTGAAACTTGACAAAATAAAGTAGTTCTAACTTCTGTCTTTGGGGTTTGTTTCCTCTTGAAATAGGCACAAGGAATGACTGCGTAAAACACATTCATTGGAAAGCTGTGGCAAGCTTCCAAACAACTACTGGTTTTCTGAATACTCGGCAAATTCTTTTTAATCCGACCTTGATGATCTCTGTGATAATGATCACTTCACTAAGTCCACTTAGCTGCCCAATATTCACTCTTCTAGGATGAAGTGTTCGTTACCAGTAACAGTTTGAGTTTTTAGGTTTCACTCTATTTCCTCCTATATAGATAGATGTGTTTGGAAGTCTAAATCAAACACGGTTTGTGCTAGCTCCGTTAAACTTGACAAAATAAAGTAGTTCTGAGTTCTGTCTTGGTGGTTTGTTTCCTCTTGAAATAGCCACAAGAAAAGACTGCGTAAAACACCTTCATTGGAAAGGTGTTCCAAGATTCCAAAATACTACTGGTTTTCTGAATACTCGGCAAATTTTTTTTCATCTGACCTTGATGATCTCTGTGGTAATGATCAGTTCACTAAGTCCACTTAGCTGCCCCATTTTCACTCTTCTAGGATGAAGTGTTCGTTACCAGTAACAGTTTGAATTTTTAGGTTTCACTCTATTTCCTCCTATACAGATAGATGTCTTTTTTAAGTCTAAATCAAACACGGTTTGTGCTAGCTCCTTGAAACTTGACAACATAAAGTAGTTCTAAGTTCTGTCTTTGTGGTTTGTTTCCTCTTGAAATAGCCACAAGCAAAGACTGCGTAAAACACCTCATTGGAAGGTGTGCCAAGCTTCCAAAAAACTACTGCTTTTCTGAATACTCGGCAAATTTTTTTTCATCCGACCTTGATGATCTCTGTGGTAATGATCACTTCACTAAGTCCACTTAGGTGCCCTATTTTCACTCTTCTAGGATGAAGCGTTCGTTACCAGTAACAGTTTGAATTTTTAGGTTTCACTCTATTTCCTCCTATACAGATAGATGTCTTTTTTAAGTCTAAATCAAACACGGTTTGTGCTAGCTTTTTGAAACTTGACAAAATAAACTAGTTCTAAGTTCTGTCTTTGTGGTTTGTTTCCTCTTGAAATAGCCACAAGCAAAGACTGCGTAAAACACCTTCATTGGAAAGGTGTTCCAAGCTTCCAAAATACTACTGGTTTTCCGAATACTCGGCAAATTTTTTTTCATCCGACCTTGATGATCTCTGTGGTAATGATCAGTTCACTAAGTCCACTTAGCTGCACAATTTTCACTCTTCTAGGATGAAGCGTTCTTTACCAGTAACAGATTGAATTTTTAGGTTTCACTCAATTTCCTCCTATACAGATAGATGTGTTTTTTAAGTCTAAATCAAACACGGTTTGTGCTAGCTCCTTGAAACTTGACAAAATAATGTAGTTCGAAGTTGTGTCTTTGTGGATTGTTTCCTCTTGAAATAGGCACAAGTAAAGACTGCGTAAAACACCTTCATTGGAAAGGTGTGCCAAGCTTCCAAAAAACTACTGGTTTTCTGAATACTCGGCAAATTTTTTTTCATTTGACCTTGATGATGTCTGTGATAATGATCACTTCACTAAGTCCACTAAGCTGCCCAATATTCACTCTTCTAGGATGAAGTGTTCGTTACCAGTAACAGTTTGAGTTTTTGGTTTCACTCTATTTCCTCCTATATAGATAGATATGTTTGGAAGTCTAAATCAAACACGGTTTGTGCTAGCTCCTTGAAACTTGACAAAATAAAGTAGTTCTGAGTTCTGTCTTTTTGGTTTGTTTCCTCTTGAAATAGCCACAAGCAATGACTGCGTAAAACACCTTCATTTGAAAGGTGTTCCAAGCTTCCAAAATACTACTGGTTTTCTGAATACTCGGCAAATTTTTTTTCATCTGACCTTGATGATCTCTGTGGTAATGATCACTTCACTAAGTCCACTTAGCTGCCCAATTTTCACTCTTCTAGGATGAAGCGTTCGTTACCAGTAACAGTTTGAATTTTTAGGTTTCACTCTATTTCCTCCTATACAGAGAGATGTCTTTTTTAAGTCTAAATCAAACACAGTGTGTGCTAGCTCCTTCAAACTTGAAAAAATAAAGTAGTTCTAAGTTCTGTCTTTGTGGTTTCTTTCCTCTTGAAATAGCCACAAGGAAAGGCTGCGTAAAACACATTCATTTCAAAGGTGTGCCAAGCATCCAAAAAACTACTGGTTTTCTGAATACTCGGCAAATTTTTTTTCATCCGACCTTGATGATCTCTGTGGTAATGATCACTTCACTAAGTCCAATTAGCTGCCCAATATTCACTCTTCTAGGATGAAGTGTTCGTTACCAGTAACAGTTTGAGTTTTTAGGTTTCACTCTATTTCCTCCTATATAGATAGATGTGTTTGGAAGTCTAAATCAAACACGGTTTGTGCTAGCTCCTTGAAACTTGACAAAATAAAGTAGTTCTAAGATCTGTCTTTGCGGTTTGTTTCCTCTTGAAATAGACACAAGCAAAGACTGCGTAAAACACATTCATTGGAAGGTGTGCCAAGCTTCCAAAAAACGACTGGTTTTCTGAATACTCGGCAAATTTTTTTTTCATCCGACCTTGATGATCTCTGTGTTAATGATCACTTCACTAAGTCCACTTAGCTGCCCAATTTTCACTCTTCTAGGTTGAAGCGTTCGTTACCAGTAACAGTTTGAATTTTTAGGTTTCACTCTATTTCCATCTATACAGATAGATGTGTTTTTTAAGTCTAAATCAAACACGGTTTGTGCTAGCTCCTTGAAACTTGACAAAATAAAGTAGTTCTAAGTTCTGTCTTTGTGGTTTGTTTCCTCTTGAAATAGCCACAAGCAAAGACTGCGTAAAACACCTTCATTGGAAAGTTGTTACAAGCTTCCAAAATACTACTGGTTTTTTGAATACTCGGCAAATTTTTTTTCATCCGACCTTGATGATCTCTGTGGTAATGATCAGTTCACTAAGTCCACTTAGCTGCCCAATTTTCACTCTTCTAGGATGAAGCATTCGTTACCAGTAACAGTTTGAATTTTTAGGTTTCACTCTATTTCCTCCTATACAGATAGATGAGTTTTTTAAGTCTAAATCAAACACGGTTTCTGCTAGCTTTTTGAAACTTGACAAAATAAAGTAGTTCTAAGTTCTGTCTTTGTGGTTTGTTTCCTCTTGAAATAGCCACAAGCAAAGACTGCGTAAAACACCTTCATTGGAAAGGTGTTCCAAGCTTCCAAAATACTACTGGTTTTCTGAATACTCGGCAAATTTTTTTTCTTCCGACCTTGATGATCTCTGTGGTAATGATCAGTTCACTAAGTCCACTTAGCTGCCCAATTTTCACTCTTCTAGGATGGTGCGTTCGTTACCAGTAACAGTTTGAATTTTTAGGTTTCACTCTATTTCCTCCTATACACATAGATGTCTTTTTAAGTCTAAATCAAACACGGTTTGTGCTAGCTCCTTGAAACTTGACAAAATAAACTAGTTCTAAGTTCTGTCTTTGTGGTTTGTTTCCTCTTGAAATAGCCACAAGCAAAGACTGCGTA
This sequence comes from Callospermophilus lateralis, assembly GCF_048772815.1. Classification (NCBI taxonomy): domain Eukaryota; kingdom Metazoa; phylum Chordata; class Mammalia; order Rodentia; family Sciuridae; genus Callospermophilus; species Callospermophilus lateralis. The sequence goes on along the minus strand of NW_027517120.1, from coordinate 17,460 downwards.
AAACACATTCATTGCAAAGGTGTGCCAAGCTTCCAAAAAACTACTGGTTTTCTGAATACTCGGCAAATTTTTTTTCATCCGACCTTGATGATCTCTGTGGTAATGATCAGTTCACTAAGTCCACTTAGCTGCCCAAATTTCACTCTTCTAGGATGAAGCGTTCTTTACCAGTAACAGATTGAATTTTTAGGTTTCACTCAATTTCCTCCTATACAGATAGATGTCTTTTTTAAGTCTAAATCAAACACGGTTTGTGCTAGCTCCTTGAAACTTGAAAAAATAATGTAGTTCGAAGTTGTGTCTTTTTGGTTTGTTTCCTCTTGAAATAGGCACAAGTAAAGACTGCGTAAAACACCTTCATTGGAAAGGTGTGCCAAGCTTCCAAAAAACTACTGGTTTTCTGAATACTCGGCAAATTTTTTTTCATTTGACCTTGATGATCTCTGTGATAATGATCACTTCACTAAGTCCACTTAGCTGCCCAATATTCACTCTTCTAGGATGAAGTGTTCGTTACCAGTAACAGTTTGAGTTTTTAGGTTTCACTCTATTTCCTCCTATATAGATAGATATGTTTGGAAGTCTAAATCAAACACGGTTTGTGCTAGCTCCTTGAAACTTGACAAAATAAAGTAGTTCTGAGTTCTGTCTTTTTGGTTTGTTTCCTCTTGAAATAGCCACAAGCAATGACTGCGTAAAACACCTTCATTTGAAAGGTGTTCCAAGCTTCCAAAATACTACTGGTTTTCTGAATACTCGGCAAATTTTTTTTTATCCGACCTTGATGATCTCTGTGGTAATGATCACTTCACTAAGTCCACTTAGCTGCCCAATTTTCACTCTTCTAGGATGAAGCGTTCGTTACCAGTAACAGTTTGAATTTTTAGGTTTCACTCTATTTCCTCCTATACAGAGAGATGTCTTTTTTAAGTCTAAATCAAACACAGTGTGTGCTAGCTCCTTCAAACTTGAAAAAATAAAGTAGTTCTAAGTTCTGTCTTTGTGGTTTCTTTCCTCTTGAAATAGCCACAAGGAAAGACTGCGTAAAACACATTCATTTCAAAGGTGTGCCAAGCATCCAAAAAACTACTGGTTTTCTGAATACTCGGCAAATTTTTTTTCATCCGACCTTGATGATCTCTGTGGTAATGATCACTTCACTAAGTCCAATTAGCTGCCCAATATTCACTCTTCTAGGATGAAGTGTTCGTTACCAGTAACAGTTTGAGTTTTTAGGTTTCACTCTATTTCCTCCTATATAGATAGATGTGTTTGGAAGTCTAAATCAAACACGGTTTGTGCTAGCTCCTTGAAACTTGACAAAATAAAGTAGTTCTAAGATCTGTCTTTGCGGTTTGTTTCCTCTTGAAATAGACACAAGCAAAGACTGCGTAAAACACATTCATTGGAAGGTGTGCCAAGCTTCCAAAAAACGACTGGTTTTCTGAATACTCGGCAAATTTTTTTTTCATCCGACCTTGATGATCTCTGTGTTAATGATCACTTCACTAAGTCCACTTAGCTGCCCAATTTTCACTCTTCTAGGTTGAAGCGTTCGTTACCAGTAACAGTTTGAATTTTTAGGTTTCACTCTATTTCCATCTATACAGATAGATGTGTTTTTTAAGTCTAAATCAAACACGGTTTGTGCTAGCTCCTTGAAACTTGACAAAATAAAGTAGTTCTAAGTTCTGTCTTTGGGGTTTGTTTCCTCTTGAAATAGCCACAAGCAAAGACTGCGTAAAACACCTTCATTGGAAAGGTGTTACAAGCTTCCAAAATACTACTGGTTTTTTGAATACTCGGCAAATTTTTTTTCATCCGACCTTGATGATCTCTGTGGTAATGATCAGTTCACTAAGTCCACTTAGCTGCCCAATTTTCACTCTTCTAGGATGAAGCATTCGTTACCAGTAACAGTTTGAATTTTTAGGTTTCACTCTATTTCCTCCTATACAGATAGATGAGTTTTTTAAGTCTAAATCAAACACGGTTTCTGCTAGCTTTTAGAAACTTGACAAAATAAAGTAGTTCTAAGTTCTGTCTTTGTGGTTTGTTTCCTCTTGAAATAGCCACAAGCAAAGACTGCGTAAAACACCTTCATTGGAAAGGTGTTCCAAGCTTCCAAAATACTACTGGTTTTCTGAATACTCGGCCAATTTTTTTTCTTCCGACCTTGGTGATCTCTGTGGTAATGATCAGTTCACTAAGTCCACTTAGCTGCCCAATTTTCACTCTTCTAGGATGGTGCGTTCGTTACCAGTAACAGTTTGAATTTTTAGGTTTCACTCTATTTCCTCCTATACACATAGATGTCTTTTTAAGTCTAAATCAAACACGGTTTGTGCTAGCTCCTTGAAACTTGACAAAATAAACTAGTTCTAAGTTCTGTCTTTGTGGTTTGTTTCCTCTTGAAATAGCCACAAGCAAAGACTGCGTAAAACACATTCATTGCAAAGGTGTGCCAAGCTTCCAAAAAACTACTGGTTTTCTGAATACTCGGCAAATTTTTTTTCATCCGACCTTGATGATCTCTGTGGTAATGATCACTTCACTAAGTCCACTTAGCTGCCCAATATTCACTCTTCTAGGATGAAGTGTTCGTTACCAGTAACAGTTTGAGTTTTTAGGTTTCACTCTATTTCCTCCTATATAGATAGATGTGTTTGGAAGTCTAAATCAAACACGGGTTGTGCTAGCTCCTTGAAACTTGACAAAATAAAGTAGTTCTAAGTTCTGTCTTTGTGGTTTGTTTCCTCTTGAAATAGGCACAATCAAAGACTGCGTAAAACACCTTCATTGGAAAGGTGTTCCAAGCTTCCAAAATACTACTGGTTTTCTGAATACTCGGCAAATTTTTTTTCATCCGACCTTGATGATCTCTGTGGTAATGATCAGTTCACTAAGTCCACTTTGCTGCCCAATTTTCACTCTTCTAGGATGAAGCGTTCGTTACCAGTAACAGTTTGAATTTTTAGGTTTCACTCTATTTCCTCCTATACAGATAGATGTCTTTTTTAAGTCTAAATCAAACACGGTTTGTGCTAGCTACTTGAAACTTGACAAAATAAAGTAGTTCTAAGTTCTGTCTTTGTGGTTTGTTTCCTCTTGAAATAGGCACAAGGAAAGACTGCGTAAAACACATTCATTGGAAAGGTGTGCCAAGCTTAAAAAGAACTACTAGTTTTCTGAATACTCGGCAAATTTTTTTTCATCCGACCTTGATGATCTCTGTGGTAATGATCACTTCACTAAGTCCACTTAGCTGCCCAATATTCACTCTTCTAGGATGAGGTGTTCGTTACCAATAACAGTTTGAGTTTTTCGGTTTCACTCTATTTCCTCCTATATAGATAGATGTTTTTGGAAGTCTAAATCAAACACGGTTTGTGCTAGCTCCTTGAAACTTGACAAAATAAAGTAGTTCTAAGTTCTGTCTTTGTGGTTTGTTTCCTCTTGAAATAGCCACAAGCAAAGACTGCGTAAAACACCTTCGTTGGAAAAGTGTTCCAAGCTTCCAAAATACTACTGGTTTTCTGAATACTCGGCAAATTTTTTTTCATCCGACCTTGATGATCTCTGTGGTAATGATCAGTTCACTAAGTCCACTTAGCTGCCCAATTTTCACTCTTCTAGGACGAAGCGTTCGTTACCAGTAACAGTTTGAATTTTTAGGTTTCACTCTATTTCCTCCTATACAAATAGATGTCTTTTTTAAGTCTAAATCAAACACGGTTTGTGCTAGCTCCTTGAAACTTGACGAAATAAAGTAGTTCTAAGTTCTGTCTTTGTGGTTTGTTTCCTCTTGAAATAGGCACAAGCAAAGACTGCGTAAAACAAATTCATTGGAAGGTGTGCCAAGCTTCCAAAAAACTATTGGTTTTCTGAATACTCTTCAAATTTTTTTTCATCCGACCTTGATGATCTCTGTGGTAATGATGACTTCACTAAGTCCACTTAGGTGCCCAATTTTCACTCTTCTAGGATGAAGCGTTCGTTACCAGTAACAGTTTGAATTTTTAGGTTTCACTCTATTTCCTCCTATATAGATAGATGTGTTTGGAAGTCTAAATCAAACACGGTTTGTGCTAGCTCCTTGAAACTTGACAAAATAAAGTAGTTCTAAGTTCTGTCTTTGTGGTTTGTTTCCTCTTGAAATAGCCACAAGCAAAGACTGTGTAAAACACCTTCTTTGGAAAGGTGTTCCAAGCTTCCAAAATACTACTGGTTTTCTGAATACTCGGCAAATTTTTTTTCATCCGACCTTGATGATCTCTGTGGTAATGATCAGTTCACTAAGTCCACTTAGCTGCCCAATTTTCACTCTTCTAGGATGAAGCGTTCGATACCAGTAACAGTTTGAATTATTAGGTTTCACTCTTTTTCCTCCTATACAAATAGATGTCTTTTTTTAAGTCTAAATCAAACACGGTTTGTGCTAGCTCCTTGAAACTTGACAAAATAAAGTAGTTCTAAGTTCTGTCTTTGTGGTTTGTTTCCTGTTGAAATAGGCACAAGCAAAGACTGCGTAAAACACATTCATTGGAAGGTGTGCCAAGCTTCCAAAAAACTACTGGTTTTCTGAATACTCGGCAAATTTTTTTTCATCCGACCTTGATGATCTCTGTGGTAATGATCACTTCACTAAGTCCACTTAGCTGCCCAATATTCACTCTTCTAGGATGAAGTGATCGTTACCAATAACAGTTTGAGTTTTTAGGTTTCACTCTATTTCCTCCTATATAGATAGATGTCTTTGGAAGTCTAAATCAAACACGGTTTGTGCTAGCTCCTTGAAACTTGACAAAATAAAGTAGTTCTAAGTTCTGTCTTTGTTGTTTGTTTCCTCTTGAAATAGGCGCAAGCAAAGACTGCGTAAAACGCATTCATTTGAAGGTGTGCCAAGCTTCCAAAAAACTACTGTTTTTCTGAATACTCGGCAAATTTTTTTTCATCCGACCTTGATGATCTCTGTGGTAATGATCACTTCACTAAGTCCACTTAGCTGCCCAATATTCACTCTTCTAGGATGAAGTGTTCGTTACCAATAACAGTTTGAGTTTTTAGGTTTCACTCTAAAAATAGATGTGTTTGGAAGTCTAAATCAAACACGGTTTGTGCTAGCTCCTTGAAACTTGACAAAATAAAGTAGTTCTAAGTTCTGTCTTTGTGGTTTGTTTCCTCTTGAAATAGCCACAAGCAAAGACTGCGTAAAACACATTCGTTGGAAAGGTGTTCCAAGCTTCCAAAATACTACTGGTTTTCTGAATACTCGGCAAATTTTTTTTCATCCGACCTTGATGATCTCTGTAGTAATGATCAGTTCACTAAGTCCACTTAGCTGCCCAATTTTCACTCTTCTAGCATGAAGCGTTCGTTACCAGTAACAGTTTGAATTTTTAGGTTTCACTCTATTTCCTCCTATACAAATAGAGGTCTTTTTTAAGTCTAAATCAAACACGGTTTGTGCTAGCTCCTTGAAACTTGACAAAATAAAGTAGTTCTAAGTTCTGTCTTTGTGGTTTGTTTCCTGTTGAAATAGGCACAAGCAAAGACTGCGTAAAACACATTCATCGGAAGGTGTGCCAAGCTTCCAAAAAACTACTGGTTTTCTGAATACTCGGCAAATTTTTTTTCATCCGACCTTGATGATCTCTGTGGTAATGATGACTTCACTAAGTCCACTTAGGTGCCCAATTTTCACTCTTCTAGGATGAAGTGTTCGTTACCAGTAACAGTTTGAATTTTTAGGTTTCACTCTATTTCCTCCTATACAGATAGATTTCTTTTTTAAGTCTAAATCAAACACGGTTTGTGCTAGCTCCTTGAAACTTGACAAAATAAAGTAGTTCTAAGTTCTGTCTTTGTGGTTTGTTTCCTTTTGAAATAGCCACAAGGAAAGACTGCGTAAAACACATTCATTGCAAAGGTGTGCCAAGCTTCCAAAAAACTACTGGTTTTCTGAATATTCGGCAAATTTTTTTTCATCCGACCTTGATGATCTCTGTGGTAATGATCACTTCACTAAGTCCACTTAGCTGCCCAATATTCACTCTTCTAGGATGAAGTGATCGTTACCAGTAACAGTTTGAGTTTTTAGGTTTCACTCTATTTCCTCCTATATAGATAGATGTGTTTGGAAGTCTAAATCAAACACGGTTTGTGCTAGCTCCTTGAAACTTGACAAAATAAAGTAGTTCTAAGTTCTGTTTGTTGTTTGTTTCCTCTTGAAATAGGCACAAGCAAAGACTGCGTAAAACGCATTCATTGGAAGGTGTGCCAAGCTTAAAAAACTACTGGTTTTCTGAATACTCGGCAAATTTTTTTTCATCCGACCTTGATGATCTCTGTGTTAATGATCACTTCACTAAGTCCACTTAGCTGCCCAATTTTCACTCTTCTAGGATGAAGCGTTCGTTACCAGTAACAGTTTGAATTTTTAGGTTTCACTCTATTTCCTCCTATACAGATAGATGTGTTTTTTAAGTCTAAATCAAACACGGTTTGTGCTAGCTCCTTGAAACTTGACAAAATAAAGTAGTTCTAAGTTCTGTCTTTGTGGTTTGTTTCCTCTTGAAATAGCCACAAGCAAAGACTGCGTAAAACACCTTCATTGGAAAGGTGTTCCAAGCTTCCAAAATACTACTGGTTTTCTGAATACTCGGCAAATTTTTTTTCATCCGACCTTGATGATCTCTGTGGTAATGATCAGTTCACTAAGTCCACTTAGCTGCCCAATTTTCACTCTTCTAGGATGAAGCGTTCGTTACCAGTAACAGGTTGAATTTTTAGGTTTCACTCTATTTCCTCCTATACAGATAGATGTCTTTTTTAAGTCTAAATCAAACACGGTTTGTGCTAGCTCCTTGAAACTTGACAAAATAAAGTAGTTCTAAGTTCTGTCTTTGTGGTTTGTTGAATCTTGAAATAGGCACAAGGAAAGACTGCGTAAAACACAATCATTGGAAGGGTGTGCCAAGCTTCCAAAAAACTACTGGTTTTCTGAATACTCGGCAAATTTTTTTTCATCCGACCTTGATGATCTCTGTGATAATGATCACTTCACTAAGTCCACTTAGCTTCCCAATATTCACTCTTCTAGGATGAAGTGTTCGTTACCAGTAACAGTTTGAGTTTTTAGGTTTCACTCTATTTCCTCCTATACAGATAGAGGTCTTTTTTAAGTCTAAATCAAACACGGTTTGTGCTAGCTCCTTGAAACTTGACAAAATAAAGTAGTTCTAAGTTCTGTCTTTGTGGTTTGTTTCCTGTTGAAATAGGCACAAGCAAAGACTGCGTAAAACACATTCATTGGAAGGTGTGCCAAGTTTCCAAAAAACTAATGGTTTTCTGAATACTCGGCATATTTTTTTTCATCCGACCTTGATGATCTCTGTGGTAATGATCACTTAACTAAGTCCACTTAGGTGCCCAATTTTCACTCTTCTAGGATGAAGCGTTCGTTACCAGTAACAGTTTGAATTTTTAGGTTTCACTCTATTTCCTCCTATACAGATAGATGTCTTTTTTAAGTCTAAATCAAACACGGTTTGTGCTAGCTCCTTGAAACTTGACAAAATAAAGTAGTTCTAAGTTCTGTCTTTGTGGTTTGTTTCCTCTTGAAATAGGCACAAGGAAAGACTGCGTAAAACACATTCATTGGAAAGGTGTGCCAAGCTTCCAAAAAATTACTGGTTTTCTGAATACTCGGCAAATTTTTTTTCATCCGACCTTGATGATCTCTGTGATAATGATCACTTCACTAAGTCCACTTAGCTGCCCAATATTCACTCTTCTAGGGTGAAGTGTTCGTTACCAGTAACAGTTTGAGTTTTAGGTTTCACTCTATTTCCTCCTATATACATAGATGTGTTTGGAAGTGTAAATCAAACACGGTTTGTGCTAGCTCCTTGAAACTTGACAAAATAAAGTAGTTCTGAGTTCTGTCTTTGTGGTTTGTTTCCTCTTGAAATAGCCACAAGCAAAGACTGCGTAAAACACCTTCATTGGAAAGGTGTTCCAAGCTTCCAAAATACTACTGGTTTTCTGAATACTTGGCAAATTTTGTTTCATCCGACCTTGATGATCTCTGTGGTAATGATCAGTTCACTAAGTCCACTTAGCAGCCCAATTTTCACTCTTCTAGGATGAAGCGTTCGTTACCAGTAACAGTTTGAATTTTTAGGTTTCACTCTATTTCCTCCTATACAGATAGATGTGTTTTTTAAGTCTAAATCAAACACGGTTTGTGCTAGCTCCTTGAAACTTGACAAAATAAAGTAGTTCTAAGTTCTGTCTTTGTGGTTTGATTCCACTTGAAATAGCCACAAGCAAAGACTGCGTAAAACACCTTCATTGGAAAGGTGTTCCAAGCTTCCAAAATACTACTGGTTTTCTGAATACTCGGCAAATTTTTTTCATCCGACCTTGATGATCTCTGTGGTAATGATCAGTTCACTAAGTCCACTTAGCTGCCCAATTTTCACTCTTCTAGGATGAAGCGTTCGTTACCAGTAACAGTTTGAATTATTAGGTTTCACTCTATTTCCTCCTATACAGATAGATGTCTTTTTAAGTCTAAATCAAACACGGTTTGTGCTAGCTCCTTGAAACTTGACAAAATAAAGTAGTTCTAAGTTCTGTCTTTGTGGTTTGTTTCCTCTTGAAATAGCCACAAGCAAAGACTGCGTAAAACACATTCATTGCAAAGGTGTGCAGAGCTTAAAAAAAACTAATGGTTTTCTGAATACTCGGCAAATTTTTTTTCATCCGACCTTGATGATCTCTGTGATAATGATAACTTCACTAAGTCCACTTAGCTGCCCAATATTCACTGTTCTAGGATGAAGTGTTCGTTACCAGTAACAGTTTGAGTTTTTAGGTTTCACTCTATTTCCTCCTATATAGATAGATGTGTTTGGAAGTCTAAATCAAACACGGTTTGTGCTAGCTCCTTGAAACTTGACAAAATAAAGCAGTTCTAAGTTCTGTCTTTGTGGTTTGTTTCCTCTTGAAATAGCCACAAGCAAAGACTGCGTAAAACACCTTCATTGGAAAGGTGTTCCAAGCTTCCAAAATACTACTGGTTTTCTGAATACTCGGCAAATTTTTTTTCATCCGACCTTGATGATCTCTGTGGTAATGATCAGTTCACTAAGTCCACTTAGCTGCCCAATTTTCACTCTTCTAGGATGAAGCGTTCGTTACCAGTAACAGTTTGAGTTTTTAGGTTTCACTCTATTTCCTCCTATATAGATAGATGTGTTTGGAAGTCTAAATCAAACACGGTTTGTGCTAGCTCCTTGAAACTTGACAAAATAAAGTAGTTCTAAGTTCTGTCTTTGTGGTTTGTTTCCTCTTGAAATAGCCACAAGCAAAGACTGCGTAAAAAACCTTCATTGGAAAGGTGTTCCAATCTTCCAAAATAGTACTGGTTTTCTGAATACTCGGCAAATTTTTTTTCATCCGACCTTGATGATCTCTGTGGTAATGATCAGTTCACTTAGTCCACTTAGCTGCCCAATTTTCACTCTTCTAGGATGAAGCGTTCGTTACCAGTAACAGTTTTAATTTTTAGGTTTCACTCTATTTCCTCCTATACACATAGATGTGTTTTTTAAGTCTAAATCAAACACGGTTTGTGCTAGCTCCTTGAAAGTTGACAAAATAAAGTAGTTCTAAGTTCTGTCTTTGTGGTTTGTTTCCTCTTGAAATAGCCACAAGCAAAGACTGCGTAAAACACATTCATTGCAAAGGTGTGCCAAGCTTCCAAAAAACTACTGGTTTTCTGAATACTCGGCAAATTTTTTTTCATCCGACCTTGATGATCTCTGTGGTAATGATCACTTCACTAAGTCCACTTAGCTGCCCAATATTCACTCTTCTAGGATGAAGTGTTCGTTACCAGTAACAGTTTGAGTTTTTAGGTTTCACTCTACTTCCTCCTATATAGATAGATGTGTTTGGAAGTCTAAATCAAACACGGGTTGTGCTAGCTCCTTGAAACTTGACAAAATAAAGTAGTTCTAAGTTCTGTCTTTGTGGTTTGTTTCCTCTTGAAATAGCCACAAGCAAAGACTGCATAAAACACCTTTATTGGAAAGGTGTTCCAAGCTTCCAAAATACTACTGGTTTTCTGAATACTCGGCAAATTTTTTTTCATCCGACCTTGATGATCTCTGTGGTAATGATCAGTTCACTAAGTCCACTTAGCTGCCCAATTTTCACTCTTCTAGGATGAAGGGTTCGTTACCAGTAACAGTTTTAATTTTTAGGTTTCACTCTATTTCCTCCTATACAGATAGATGTGTTTATTAAGTCTAAATCAAACACGGTTTGTGCTAGCTCCTTGAAACTTGACAAAATAAAGTAGTTCTAAGTTCTGTCTTTGTGGTTTGTTTCCTCTTGAAATATCCACAAGCAAAGACTGCGTAAAACACCTTCATTGGAAAGGTGTTCCAAGCTTCCAAAATACTACTGGTTTTCTGAATACTCGGCAAATTTTTTTTCATCCGACATTGATGATCTCTGTGGTAATGATCAGTTCACTAAGTCCAATTAGCTGCCCAATTTTCACTCTTCTAGGATGAAGCGTTCGTTACCAGTAACAGTTTGAGTTTTTAGGTTTCACTCTATTTCCTCCTATACAGATAGATGTCTTTTTAAGTCTAAATCAAACACGGTTTGTGCTAGCTCCTTGAAACTTAACAAAATAAAGTAGTTCTAAGTTCTGTCTTTGTGGTTTGTTTCCTCTTGAAGTAGCCACAAGCAAAGACTGCGTAAAACACATTCATTGCAAAGGTGTGCCAAGCTTCCAAAAACCTACTGGTTTTCTGAATACTCGGCAAATTTTTTTTCATCCGACCTTGATGATCTCTGTGTAATGATCACTTCACTAAGTCCACTTAGCTGCACAATATTCACTCTTCTAGGATGAAGTGTTCGTTACCAGTAACAGTGTGAGTTTTTAGGTTTCACTCTATTTCCTCCTATATAGATAGATGTGTTTGGAAATCTAAATCAAACACGGTTGGTGCTCGCTCCTTGAAACTTGACAAAATAAAGTAGTTCTAAGTTCTGTCTTTGTGGTTTGTTTTCTCTTGAAATAGCCACAAGCAAAGACTGCGTAAAACACCTTCATTGGAAAGGTGTTCCAAGCTTCCAAAATACTACTGGTTTTCTGAATACTCGGCAAATTTTTTTTCATCCGACCTTGATGATCTCTGTGGTAATGATCACTTCACTAAGTCCACTTAGCTGCCCAATTTTCACTCTTCTAGGATGAAGCGTTCGTTACCAGTAACAGTTTGAATTTTTAGGTTTCACTCTATTTTCTCTATACAGATAGATGTCTTTTTTAAGTCTAAATCAAACACGGTTTGTGCTAGCTCCTTGAAACTTGACAAAAAAAAGTAGTTCTAAGTTCTGTCTTTGTGGTTTGTTTCCTCTTGAAATAGGCACAAGGAAAAACTGCGTAAAACACATTCATTGCAAAGGTGTGCCAAGCTTCCAAAAAACTACTGGTTTTCTGAATACTCGGCAAATTTTTTTTCATCCGACCTTGATGATCTCTGTGGTAATGATCACTTCACTAAGTCCACTTAGCTGCCCAATATTCACTCTTCTAGGATGAAGTGTTCGTTACCAGTAACAGTTTGAGTTTTTAGGTTTCACTCTATTTCCTCCTATATAGATAGATGTGTTTGGAAGTCTAAATCAAACACGGTTTGTGCTAGCTCCATGAAACTTGACAAAATAAAATAGTTCTAAGTTCTGTCTTTGTGGTTTGTTTCCTCTTGAAATAGCCACAAGCAAAGACGGCGTAAAACACCTTCATTGGAATGGTGTTCCAAGCTTCCAAAATACTACTGGTTTTCTGAATACTCGGCAAATTTTTGTCATCCGACTTTGATGATCTCTGTGGTAATGATCAGTTCACTAAGTCCACTTAGCTGCCCAATTTTCACTCTTCTAGGATGAAGCGTTCGTTACCAGTAACAGTTTGAGTTTTTAGGTTTCACTCTATTTCCTCCTATATAGATAGATGTGTTTGGAAGTCTAAATCAAACACGGGTTGTGCTAGCTCCTTGAAACTTGACAAAATAAAGTAGTTCTAAGTTCTGTCTTTGTGGTTTGTTTCCTCTTGAAATAGGCACAATCAAAGACTGCGTAAAACACATTCATTGGAAAGGATTGCCAAGTTTCCAAAAAAACTACTGGTTTTCTGAATACTCGGCAAATTTTTTTTCATCCGACCTTGATGATCTTGTGATAATGATCACTTCACTAAGTCCACTTAGCTGCCCAATATTCACTCTTCTAGGATGAAGTGTTCGTTACCAGTAACAGTTTGAGTTTTTAGGTTTCACTCTATTTCCTCCTATATAGATAGATGTGTTTGGAAGTCTAAATCAAACACGGTTTGTGCTAGCTCCTTGAAACTTGACAAAATAAAGTAGTTCTAAGTTCTGTCTTTGTGGTTTGTTTCCTCTTGAAATAGCCACAATCAAAGACTGTGTAAAACACCTTCATTGGAAAGGTGTTCCAAGCTTCCAAAATACTATTGGTTTTCTGAATACTCGGCAATTTTTTTTTCATCCGACCTTGATGATCTCTGTGGTAATGATCAGTTCACTAAGTCCACTTAGCTGCCCAATTTTCACTCTTCTAGGATGAAGCGTTCGTTACCAGTAACAGTTTGAATTTTTAGGTTTCACTCTATTTCCTCCTATATAGATAAATGTGTTTGGAAGTCTAAATCAAACACGGTTTGTGCTAGCTCCTTGAAACTTGACAAAATAAAGTAGTTCTAAGTTCTGTCTTTGTGGTTTGTTTCCTCTTGAAATAGCCACAATCAAAGACTGTGTAAAACACCTTCATTGGAAAGGTGTTCCAAGCTTCCAAAATACTACTGGTTTTCTGAATACTCGGCAATTTTTTTTTCATCCGACCTTGATGATCTCTGTGGTAATGATCAGTTCACTAAGTCCACTTAGCTGCCCAATTTTCACTCTTCTAGGATGAAGCGTTCGTTACCAGTAACAGTTTGAATTTTTAGGTTTCACTCTATTTCCTCCTATACAGATAGATGTCTTTTTTAAGTCTAAATCAAACACGGTTTGTGCTAGCTCCTTGAAACTTGACAAAATAAAGTAGTTCTAGGTTCTGTGTTTGTGGTTTGTTTCCTCTTGAAATAGGCACAAGGAAAGACTGCGTAAAACACATTCATTGCAAAGGTGTGCCAAGCTTCCAAAAAACTACTGGTTTTCTGAATACTCGGCAAATTTTTTATCATCCGACCTTGATGATCTCTGTGGTAATGATCACTTCACTAAATCCACTTAACTGCCCAATATTCACTCTTCTAGGATGAAGTGTTCGTTACCAATAACAGTTTGAGTTTTTAGGTTTCACTCTATTTCCTCCTATATAGATAGATGTGTTTGGAAGTCTAAATCAAACACGGTTTGTGCTAGCTCATTGAAACTTGACAAAATAAAGTAGTTCTAAGTTCTGTCTTTGTTGTTTGTTTCCTCTTGAAATAAGCACAAGCAAAGACTGCGTAAAACACATTCATTGGAAGGTGTGCCAAGCTTCCAAAAAACTACTGGTTTTCTGAATACTCGGCAAATTTTTTTTCATCCGACCTTGATGATCTCTGTGTTAATGATCACTTCACTAAGTCCACTTAGCTTCCCAATTTTCACTCTTCTAGGATGAAGCGTTCGTTACCAGTAACAGTTTGAATTTTTAGGTTTCACTCTATTTCCTCCTATACAGATAGATGTGTTTTTTAAGTCTAAATCAAACACGGTTTGTGCTAGCTCCATGAAACTTGACAAAATAAAATAGTTCTAAGTTCTGTCTTTGTGGTTTGTTTCCTCTTGAAATAGCCACAAGCAAAGACGGCGTAAAACACCTTCATTGGAATGGTGTTCCAAGCTTCCAAAATACTAATGGTTTTCTGAATACTCGGCAAATTTTTTTTCATCCGACTTTGATGATCTCTGTGGTAATGATCTGTTCACTAAGTCCACTTAGCTGCCCAATTTTCACTCTTCTAGGATGAAGCGTTCGTTACCAGTAACAGTTTGAGTTTTTAGGTTTCACTCTATTTCCTCCTATATAGATAGATGTGTTTGGAAGTCTAAATCAAACACGGGTTGTGCTAGCTCCTTGAAACTTGACAAAATAAAGTAGTTCTAAGTTCTGTCTTTGTGGTTTGTTTCCTCTTGAAATAGGCACAATCAAAGACTGCGTAAAACACATTCATTGGAAAGTTGTGCCAAGCTTCCAAAAAACTACTGGTTTTCTGAATACTCGGCAAATTTTTTTTCATCCGACCTTGATGATCTCTGTGATAATGATCACTTCACTAAGTCCACTTAGCTGCCCAATATTCACTCTTCTAGGATGAAGTGTTCGTTACCAGTAACATTTTGAGTTTTTAGGTTTCCCTCTATTTCCTCCTATATAGATAGATGTGTTTGGAAGTCTAAATCAAACACGGTTTCTGCTAGCTCCTTGAAACTTGACAAAATAAAGTAGTTCTAAGTTCTGTCTTTGTGGTTTGTTTCCTCTTGAAATAGCCACAATCAAAGACTGTGTAAAACACCTTCATTGGAAAGGTGTTCCAAGCTTCCAAAATACTACTGGTTTTCTGAATACTCGGCAATTTTTTTTTCATCCGACCTTGATGATCTCTGTGGTAATGATCAGTTCACTAAGTCCACTTAGCTGCAGAATTTTCACTCTTCTAGGATGAAGCGTTCGTTACCAGTAACAGTTTGAATTTTTAGGTTTCACTCTATTTCCTCCTATACAGATAGATGTGTTTTTTAAGTCTAAATCAAACACGGTTTGTGCTAGCTCCCTGAAACTTGACAAAATAAAGTAGTTCTAAGTTCTGTCTTTTTGGTTTGTTTCCTCTTGAAATAGCCACAAGCAAAGACTGCGTAAAACACCTTCATTGGAAAGGTGTTCCAAGCTTCCAAAATACTACTGGTTTTCTGAATACTCGGCAAATTTTTTTTCATCCGACCTTGATGATCTCTGTGGTAATGATCAGTTCAATAAGTCCACTTAGCTGCACAATTTTCACTCTTCTAGGATGAAGCGTTCGTTCCCAGTAACAGTTTGAATTTTTAGGTTTCACTCTATTTCCTCCTATACAGATAGATGTCTTTTTTAAGTCTAAATCAAACACGGTTTGTGCTAGCTCCTTGAAACTTGACAAAATAAAGTAGTTCTAAGTTCTGTCTTTGTGGTTTGTTTCCTCTTGAAATAGGCACAAGGAAAGACTGCGTAAAACACATTCATTGCAAAGGTGTGCCAAGCTTCCAAAAAACTACTGGTTTTCTGAATACTCGGCAAATTTTTTATCATCCGACCTTGATGATCTCTGTGGTAATCATCACTTCACTAAGTCCACTTAGCTGCGAAATATTCACTCTTCTAGGATGAAGTGTTCGTTACCAATAACAGTTTGAGTTTTTAGGTTTCACTCTATTTCCTCCTATATAGATAGATGTGTTTGGAAGTCTAAATCAAACACGGTTTGTGCTAGCTCCTTGAAACTTGACAAAATAAAGTAGTTCTAAGTTCTGTCTTTGTTGTTTGTTTCCTCTTGAAATAAGCACAAGCAAAGACTGCGTAAAACACATTCATTGGAAGGTGTGCCAAGCTTCCAAAAAACTACTGGTTTTCTGATTACTCGGCAAATTTTTTTTCATCCGACCTTGATGATCTCTGTGTTAATGATCACTTCACTAAGTCCACTTAGCTTCCCAATTTTCACTCTTCTAGGATGAAGCGTTCGTTACCAGTAACAGTTTGAATTTTTAGGTTTCACTCTATTTCCTCCTATACAGATAGATGTGTTTTTTAAGTCTAAATCAAACACGGTTTGTGCTAGCTCCATGAAACTTGACAAAATAAAATAGTTCTAAGTTCTCTCTTTGTGGTTTGTTTCCTCTTGAAATAGCCACAAGCAAAGACGGCGTAAAACACCTTCATTGGAATGGGGTTCCAAGCTTCCAAAATACTACTGGTTTTCTGAATACTCGGCAAATTTTTTTTCATCCGACTTTGATGATCTCTGTGGTAATGATCAGTTCACTAAGTCCACTTAGCTGCCCAATTTTCACTCTTCTAGGATGAAGCGTTCGTTACCAGTAACAGTTTGAGTTTTTAGGTTTCACTCTATTTCCTCCTATATAGATAGATGTGTTTGGAAGTCTAAATCAAACACGGGTTGTGCGAGCTCCTTGAAACTTGACAAAATAAAGTAGTTCTAAGTTCTGTCTTTGTGGTTTGTTTCCTCTTGAAATAGGCACAATCAAAGACTGCGTAAAACACATTCATTGGAAAGTTGTGCCAAGCTTCCAAAAAACTACTGGTTTTCTGAATACTCGGCAAATTTTTTTTCATCCGACCTTGATGATCTCTGTGATAATGATCACTTCACTAAGTCCACTTAGCTGCCCAATATTCACTCTTCTAGGATGAAGTGTTCGTTACCAGTAACAGTTTGAGTTTTTAGGTTTCACTCTATTTCCTCCTATATAGATAGATGTGTTTGGAAGTCTAAATCAAACACGGTTTGTGCTAGCTCCTTGAAACTTGACAAAATAAAGTAGTTCTAAGTTCTGTCTTTGTGGTTTGTTTCCTCTTGAAATAGCCACAATCAAAGACTGTGTAAAACACCTTCATTGGAAAGGTGTTCCAAGCTTCCAAAATACTATTGGTTTTCTGAATACTCGGCAATTTTTTTTTTCATCCGACCTTGATGATCTCTGTGGTAATGATCAGTTCACTAAGTCCACTTAGCTGCCCAATTTTCACTCTTCTAGGATGAAGCGTTCGTTACCAGTAACAGTTTGAATTTTTAGGTTTCACTCTATTTCCTCCTATATAGATAAATGTGTTTGGAAGTCTAAATCAAACACGGTTTGTGCTAGCTCCTTGAAACTTGACAAAATAAAGTAGTTCTAAGTTCTGTCTTTGTGGTTTGTTTCCTCTTGAAATAGCCACAATCAAAGACTGTGTAAAACACCTTCATTGGAAAGGTGTTCCAAGCTTCCAAAATACTACTGGTTTTCTGAATACTCGGCAATTTTTTTTTCATCCGACCTTGATGATCTCTGTGGTAATGATCAGTTCACTAAGTCCACTTAGCTGCCCAATTTTCACTCTTCTAGGATGAAGCGTTCGTTACCAGTAACAGTTTGAATTTTTAGGTTTCACTCTATTTCCTCCTATACAGATAGATGTCTTTTTTAAGTCTAAATCAAACACGGTTTGTGCTAGCTCCTTGAAACTTGACAAAATAAAGTAGTTCTAGGTTCTGTGTTTGTGGTTTGTTTCCTCTTGAAATAGGCACAAGGAAAGACTGCGTAAAACACATTCATTGCAAAGGTGTGCCAAGCTTCCAAAAAACTACTGGTTTTCTGAATACTCGGC